>NC_091829.1:119948193-120070693 GCF_038994185.2 Dermacentor albipictus
AACCCGCACCTTCTGGCTTAGCGGCTTAACGCCCAGGGTGGCTAGGGTGGCTAGAAATAGGAGGCGTGAAAACCGGCCTCTCCAAGCTTGTCGCGATGTGCGATCACTTCAATGTGGCACTGTTGTCGGAGGGGGGGGGGGGGGCGCCTGTAAAACAGTTAATTAGGGTCTGATTTATGTTGCATGAGTAATAGACAAATCGCGCAACAGAAGGTCCCCGGACTGATGTATGATGACGACATTCTGCCACTAGCGGACAGCGCATGTGATTTAGACACTTGCGAATATTTGTGGCAAGGCAGCGACAAACCTAGACCTTAAGTTTAACACAGAGAAATCGGGACTTATGATCTTTAATGAAAGGACGAATAATTACATGGTGTGAATTCAACAGCAAGTCATACGCATAGTCAAACAATGTATATACCTACGCGTGTACATACAGGGTGTCCCGCGTAACTTGAGCCAAACATTAAAAATATGCAAATACAACGTAGCTGAACAGACTCAAGATAATGTTGTTTGCCATCGCTTGGAGATACTCAGATTAATTTTTATTCGGCCTAATTAAATAACTAGCCCTAATTAATTAATCAACTTCTCAAATATTATAATTCGGTGAAAAGTGTCAATTAGAAAATTGTATAGCAACACGAAAACTCCCAATCAAACAAAAATGCAATGCCTCATAGCCTCGTAAGAGAGAGGCTACAAGCCCTCAGCAAAGTCAAGCGAACCGCGCTTAAATTCTTTGTAATCACGCATACAACATACAAAACAGCATGTCGAAAAATGTTATCATCAATGGCTCATACCCCAGTAAACAAGCAAAAAATGCAATGGCTCATAGTCCCGTAAGTTTCATGGCTATTCACTTTGCGTGAATTAGCTGCGATGACACTACCTCTTTTGTCGTTGTCGGTGATTTCAATGTGCATGTGTGGGTATCGAAAAGGGAGCGCTTTACGGGTTCCGTGTTGCAGACATGTCCCTTGCGATGCCACACTGATCCGGCCCAACCGTCCATCCAGCGGCGTACGTGGAGATTTGACATTCTCAAAGAATGTGATTGCAGTTGCGAGTGAAATAATGACGACCCTGAAGACAATGAATGAGTTTGCACCTTTTGTTCAAAATTATGTGTCACCTCCGAGTCATGTGCTAAACAGCTTCGCTGGTCAACCACCTTCACGGAGTGGAATGACTGATGATTTTTTTTTCTTTCCTTCGTTCTTTTTTTCTTTGGTTTCTTCATTCATATTCAGCCATTGCACCTTTGCTTGCTTACGAGGGTATGAGCCATTCCTGATTATGTCGCTGTTTTTTTCGCGAAGGAGCCATTGCTGCTGGTATTTTTTGTACCATTCCTCTACTTTTCTTGTATCACTCTTCTACTTTGTATAACCGCTTATTGGGGGGATGGGGGCGGTATGAGCCATTGATACGAGCCACTTGAGCCCTTCGCCTTAATAAACCGTGCGCCAATTTAGCCGGGCGGTTTGGGGCTACTTCCACCTCGAGCACTAGGTCGGAACTCATGTTTCCCTTGACTGCATGCGTTTATCAACATTAATTCTAAAAAAAAGAATTCGGTATTTTTTTTCTTTATGTGTTAGCAATAGACAGTTAAAATATATTCCGCGAAGAACTCACCCCAATACTTCAGTACTTTTTGTTCTAACACACACGTGCGCGCTACTCTATTTGATACAATGTACTAAAAAAATTATCCATTGCTTTCCGCCCGGCAGCTGTTTTTATTCTTAATGACGCCAGGAAACCGACCCTGATGCCACCAAAGCTCATGTAGTAATCTGGAGCGTGCACAATGTTCTCGCACACCTTGTGTGATATACCGTAGCGCTGAAGTGTTTCTTGTATAGCGGAGGAGAGTCCGTCGTAAAAGCAGATGTGCAGTGTTGGGCACATGTGCTTAAGTTGATGAACTTGAATTGCGACAAGAAAACCCGTCGAAGCAATCGCACCTGCTTTTTAAGAAGCCTACTGCACCATGAATATCCAGGCAGTTATTTTTTAACGGCGCCAAACATCAATAGAGCAATATAAATCTTGCTCACATTATTGTTATCATTCGAGTGTTGAAATTGCTAGCCTCTAGATACGGAGTAACTTGATTAGTTGTTTGCGCAATAAACGAACGTACGATAATTAAATTGTCAATAATTGATCTTAGGCAGATAACGGACATAAAGTTAACTGCGCCAGATTTTATGTATTTTGTTGTTGTTACAGTGTGTTGACTCATTCTCATTTTGTACTCACTCTCAGTGTTGTTGTTATTTTGAGTTTCATTTGTTTCATCTGCCTTATTTCTTGTGAATATTTAATATGTTATTGTTTACTTGTTTTTTGTGTGACTTCTTTTTGTCTAACCCACTCCTGCAATAGCACCATAAAGGGGCTGCAGTATGTATAAATAAAAAATAATAATATTGTAATGACGAAGAAGAGCACAAGATCAAGGCCAGCCAGATCGTCTCTTCCATGCCTGCTGTGCAACCAGGGGGCCAGCCGGATCGCCAGTGCTTGGCACGAGTGTGAGCCGTTCGGGCAACCAGCTGTTCGTGCTCTGCGTCACCTGCCTCCTCGGTAACGAAGAGACGTTACCTTCGGAAGGAACTGGTCACTGCGCCCATTACAATATATATATATATATATATATATATATATATATATATATATATATATATATATATATATATATATATATATATATATATATATATATATATATATATATATATGTTGACGGTTATACCTCACCTACCAGCTCAACCGCCGCATTCGTAGTTCCAGCTAAGCAGGATACAGTTGGAATCAAAACTTCACACATGACTGACTACATCTACGTCGGCAGAATTTGCACCTCTCCCTGCCGCTCTGACATACGTTACCGAAGAGCCAACAGAGAGATGGGTCGTATTTTGTGACTCTAAGGAAGCTCTTCACAGTATCAAGTCCGCATTACATCACTGTGATGTGTGGTGCGCGACATGGTGCGGTGATCGGGACGGTCAGGAGCAGACGACAATGAGTGCACGCGCGCCAACGCGGATTCCATGCTGGAAGAAGGAAAACAACGACGCCGAAGAGCGTCCGGCACGCGAACGCGCGGCGCATGAAAAACAACAAAAAGAAAAGCAAACCAATTAGAAAAGACCACGGGGCTTCAGGCAGCCAATCCGAGAATGCCAAATCGGCCAGATCAGAAGAAAAACTGGAGGACGCTTAAGCTTCACCTTCAAGAGTGGAAAGCGACAGCGTTCCCGTCGACTCGCCAAGGGATGTAAGACAATGGGCTACGGCGCAGCGACTACGCGCCCCGCATCGGACGCGGTGAGCGTCGAGCAACGCAGCGTTCGGCGCGGCAACGAAATGTGCGTCTGAGCGAGCGACGCACGCCTGAGCCTTAGAAACAGCTCGTTTCTAAGGCAACATCGCATTCACTGGAGGCGCGTTTGTACCGCTTTGAAGCACCGAACTCGTGGCTCAGTGGAGTCCACTTCCAGCCACCGAGCGTACGTGACGGACGTGTAAATCATGGGCTCCGTAGGAGCAGCTCCAGCGGCCCAGACGGGCCGCGGTAACAGGATTTCTGCCTCGGACGACGAGTATCAAGTTGTTTTGCCTAGTCTGCCAACAGGGCGTTTTGTTTTGAATACCGTTTTTCTACAGTGTGATATCAGGGCCCGCCCAAACCGGGTGGAAGATTTTCGCGATGCGTTCGCTCAGTTATCGCTCCTGCCGGAAGTGGCTGCTCTCGGGGCCTACCGTATGAGCCATGTATGGGCTGTGACCTTCAAGGACAGCGACGCAGTGAAAAAGATTGTCAGCGTTGGAGAGCTGCAGGTCAAAAAGGGCCGGTGTCTCGTCATCGACCCCGCCAACCAGGACGTACGCATGAAAGTGCATTGGCTGCTGCCCAGCGTTCCAGACGAGGACGTACGTCTTGCCTTCGCACCGTATGGAAAGGTCACCGACGTTGTTCGCGAGCGCTGGCGGGTTCACGGCGTGGCTGATAAGAACTCAACAACAAGGCTGGGGACGTATTCTGAAACGTTCGCCGCGGCGAACTTTTCGCACTGGCCACGCCTCCGCCGTTGCGGCGCGCGCTGAATGGCTGCTTTGACAAAACCGGAAATTCACTTGCGCACCTGAATTTCCGGTTTTGTCAAAGCAGCCATTCAGCGCGCGCCGCTACGGCGGAGGCGTGGCCAGTGCGAAAAGTTCGCCGCGGCGAACGTTTCAGAATACGTCCCCTGGTTACGCTGACGTTGAAGCCGGGCGTAAAGCTCGACGACCTTCCGCATCAGGTGAGCGTCGCCGGGGGACTGGCTCTCATGGTTGTGCTGGGCAGGGCTCCTCTCTGCCTACGCTGCCGCGGCATGGGCCACATTCGTCGCGAGTGCTGTATTCCACGGTGTGGTGCCTGCCGACGTTTCGGTCATGAAGACAGTCAGTGCGAGCGCACGTACGCCAGCGTGACCGGACCTGTGGGCAACGAGGACAACTCTGCCCTACTTATGGACGAGGCGGACATGGAGGACACGTCGTCCGCGGCGGGTGAAGCAGCTGACGTCGTGGCAAAGCCGGCGGTACGTCTTGAACAGGAGGAGAAACAAGTCGCTCAGGCTATTGCCACAGGACACCAACAAGCGACTGCAGAGGGCACCGCGGCCATGCCGAATGCTGAAGAGAAGATCCCACCTGAGACGGAGGTGACCTCCTGCCTCGTCGAACCTGAAGGCATGGACACCCTCACCGGCCCAACTAGCCAAACGACGGGGAAACGGCCCTACAACCAGACCGTTAGCCGGACGGCGAAACAGGATGGCAGCGGCGGAGACGAGCCACCGCCCAAAGCGCCAGGTATAAGGAGGTCGACCTTGAAACTGCGGTCGAACATTACGGTCGATCCACGGCAGGCGGGTAAACCGCCTCCGTAATTCCGTGCTGTCAAGTTCGAGTGGGGTAGGGGGGTTGGTGAGGCCAATGGCCGTCATCCTGAGCGCTAGTTTTTTAGAACCTTGCCAGGAAGGGGGGCCCAAGTTGCACTTGAGTGCCCTTTCCGTAAGGTTGAGTTGCGTCTACTTTAGAGGCATTAGACGTGGTTACTGGCGCACCTTTATGAGCACTCATCCTTGTGTAACTGTGATGGGCACCATTATACCGTGTAGCCATGGCGGTTAATATTGAAGGAACGCTACGTGTGGCCACGTTAAATGTAAGAGGGCTCAGTGCAAGAAGGCGGCAATGTCAGCTAAGTCGTCTCTTCTTGGATAATGACTTACATATAGTGGGAATCCAAGAAACGAAAATTGAGAGCCAAGAGGTAACAGACATAATGGTGTCCAATTTTCGTGCTCACTTTGATGTATGCGTTTGTCACGCTGTTGGTGGATCAGGCGGCTGCGCTATATTCCTACGAAATCATTTTGGCATTTCTGTGCAATCAGTGTTTTCGTGTGAAACTGGGCATCTCTTGGTGGCTGATTTTTGTTTTCGTGATGTGGATTATCGTGCTATTTGTATCTATGCGCCGAATGTTGAAACGGATCGTCGATCTTTCTTTGAGCGTCTTGAAGCGTACGTAAACTGTTCCAAGGTCGTAATACTGCTGGGAGATTTTAACTGTGTTTGCTATACTGAAGACCGAGCAAAATGTTCACGCGTTCGTGATAAGAGTGCCGAATTTCTAAACGCAGTGGTGCATGATTATGACCTGGAAGATGTGGGTAGTGTTTTGCCAGCGGTACTCGCCCGCGATTTACCCACTTCCAGCGTGATAGCCACGCTCGATTAGATAGATTATACGTGTTAGCCGAATTAGTGCCCTTATGTTGTGAATATTATGTGCAAGCTGTAGCATACAGCGACCACTGTTTGGTAACTGCCACGTTCGGGAAAAGACAAAGCAAACACACTTTTAACTGGCATCTTTGGAAAATGAATGCGCAGTTGTTACATGACGATGTTTTTGTCGATGCTGTAGTGAAGGAACTAGAAAACCTGACTTCAGCCAAGCCAGTAAGCTTTGCCATTCAATGGGAAGAATTGAAACAGAGAATCAAAATGTTGGCCATTCAAAGAAGCAGTGTCATTAGACACAAGCAGAAACAAATCTTCGCCAGCAACTGCAATTTTTTATCAGCATGGAAAGTCTCGAGCCTGGTGTGTATGTTGACCAATTAAAGAAAGCGAAAACTGAACTAGAAAGGATAGATACAGAAAAAATGGCTGTGGCTTAGGTAAGGTTAAGCCCAGGATGCGAAGCATACTAGCCTTTATTTTAGTTGTTGAACCACTGTTTAGCCTGGTGAACTGCTGTTGCTTGGCTATATTTGGTTCGGCTAGACGAAGAAACAACTCATGCATTACTTCTTCGCCTTCAAGAGTGGAACGCGACAGCGTTCCCGTCGACCCGCCAAGGGGTGTAAGACAATGGGCTACAGGGCAGCGACTACGCGCCCCGCATTGGACGCGGTGAGCGTCGAGCAAAGCAGCGTTCGGCGCGGCAACGAAATGTGCGCCTGAGCAAGAGACGCACGCCTTAGAAACAGCGCGTTTCTAAGGCAACACCGCATTCACTAGAGGCGCTTTTGTACCGCTTTGAAGCGTTGTACTCGTGGCTCAGTGGTAGCGTCTCCGTCCCACACTCCGGAGACCCTGGTTCGATTCCCACCCAGCCCGTCTTGCAAGAGTTGAGCCAAAGCCACTTCTCCTCTGTCGTGACGTCACGGTGTCACGTGATTTCATGGTCACCGCCGCGCCTGAGGAGCTGGGTTGAGCCCTCGTAATATGCTTCGCATAAAATATAAAGCAGCACTTGTGAGATCAAGGTCTGAGAAGTTGTGGGCGGGAGAAATTCCAACGAAACGAGCCTTATCAGAGGAGAAAAGGTACGCATGTCGGAAGGAAATCCGCCAGCTAGCTAAAGGCGATCACGTTACGCGCGACAAAAATGACATCAAACAAGGGATCGCCGATCACTTTAAAGCAATACTAGGTCACCCGCGGGACCTTAAAGATAGCTACGAAAAAGAATTTATCTCAATGATACCAAAGCTCGATGAAGAAGTTAGGATACGTCTGGAACTACCAATAAGCCTGAGTGAGATAGAGTGCGCAATAGATGAGTTGTCCATCGGTAAAGCACCTGGGCCCGATGGCTTGGGAGCCACTTTCTATAAAACCTTCAAGTCTGCATTGGCCCGCGTTCTTCACGAAGTTATAAGTGAAGCGTTTGAGCGAAAAACATTGCCCTTGTCTTTCACAACCTCATATATCGTGCTAATTCCGAAGAGTGATGATGAGGAAAAAGTTTTGTTGCCAGGGTCATATCGCCCGATAACTCTAGCCAACGTCGACTATAAAATATTCACGACAGCTTTGGCCAAACGACTTCAAAGTGTCATTAAAACATTGGTCGGGCCGCACTAGACTTGTGGCACTAAAGGCCGCAGTATCACAACAAATGTACACGTGGCTCGAAGTGTGCTTGAGTGTTGCGATGCGATTGGAGACCACGTCGCGATGATGCAGATCGATTTGGCAAAGGCTTTCGACCTCGTCTCGCACAAGGCTTTGTTCTGCATACTGGAACCTGCGAATGTTGGCAACGTCATAACGGAAGGCGTCATGATGGCGTACTGTTGTGCCATTACCACAAGCCCGGATTCCGAATCTGCAAGATGCAGAATCTATCCTGCGAGCGCCCTAATTCTCCCTTCACAAGTCAAGATGCTGAGCCGTCAGGCAGCGGTGTCCTGCGGGAGAAGCATCGGCAGGCGACGTGTTTAGACGTGTCAGCGTGTGCCAGACAGCCCGGCGCCGCACCTCCTTTGCCTGGAGGTCACCGCGCGCGCGAACTTTGAACCGGGTGGCCAGCGTGGTCGCTGGTTGGACCCCTCGGACGACCGTCGTGTGCTGACTTTGTATTGGGCCGTTTGAGTGACAATGGTTCCTCGGGGATTATAAAAGCAGCGACGCGCTGCCTGAAAAACAGGATCCGCCGACCCACCGGGAGACAGTGTCGCTCCCGACTGGGGTGAGATGTGTCACGCGTTTTCGCCGGACGTCGCCGTGCGGGAACAGTAGCGTTTGTGTGAGCTCTCGGCCCCAGTGCCGATCCGATCTTGTCCTGTACAATGACCTGTATATAATGTATAAAATCCCTTTCGTTATTCTCATCGACGCCTGGCTCGGAGTCTTCGCTACCAACGCTCTGTCACGAAACGGGTGACGAGCGCTACGGGACCACAAAGTCGTAATAGTGGTGCAGCGGTACAAATCCGTAACACTGGATGGCAGCTACGGGATTGACCGGCATCAGCTACCTCGGCGCGGTGAGTGCCTGAAGTTTACCTCAAACACCAGACTTTCTCTGACACAGGTTATAGTAGCTTAGGGAAGGATTTGGTGTTGCATTGTGATAACCTTGGGTGTTTCAAGCCTAGTAAGAGTGTTTTGAAAACCAGGGGATGCTGAGGGGGTAAACAGGGCAGTGTGTGAAATACTTGCATATGTCTTACTAGTAGTGTTATAGTAGCGTACGGCAGGTATATTCAAAAAGGGTAAACAGCAGGAGGACAGTGTGAACGATGGAGAAGTACAAGATGAAGGAACTTCTCGAAATTTGTGAGGAGTTGGGCATTGAGTTGGGCTCAACCAAAAGAAAGAATGCGATCCTTGAGGTCATGAGGACTGGGGACGTAACGGCTGAGGAAGCCGCAGAGGCCTGGGCGGATATCAATGAACGTCGGGAAAGGGAGGAGAAGGAACGTTGCGAGCAGGAAAGGAAAGAAAATGAACGTCGGGAAAGGGAGGAAAGGAGAGAAAAGGAACGCCGCGAGGAGGAAAAGGAGGAAAGGAGAGAGAGGGAACGACGCGAGCACGAGCTTAAAATGAAAGAGTTGGAGACCCGAAATAACTCGCCGGCGCCTAGTCTCACTTCTAATGTTCCCAGAATACGCGATCAACTTCCACCCTTTGTCGTCGGAGAGGATATGGCCAAATACCTCGTGAAATTTGAGCACGTGTGTGAACGGAATAGCATTGAGCGATCCCTTTGGGCACAGAATCTGTTAGCCTTGCTTCCTGGGGAGGCATCAGACGTAATAACTTGCTTATCGAAAGAGGCGTTTGAGAGCTACAGTGATGTGAAGGAAGCGCTACTGCGGAAGTACAAATTGTCGCCCGAAGCTTTCCGGCAGAGGTTCCGGTATGCAAAAAAGGGTAAGGAGTCGAATGTTGACTTCGCGTTTCGTCTAAAAGCCGACCTGGTGGAATGGCTGAAGGGCGAAGAGGTTTACGACGACCGCGACAAAATTGTCGAATGCATCGCGTTGGAGCAGTTCTACTGTTGCATTGATGAGGATGTCCGGCTCTGGCTGCAAGATAGGCTAAAGGAGGTTAAGCTAAACAAGGCAGCAGAGTTAGCGGAAGAGTATTACACCCGCCGCAGCTTGCACAGCAAGGCAGTGCGCGTAGAAAAAGCTGATAGAAGAGATGGGTTTTCCGGGAAGTCCGACGAACGGAAGCAAATCACGCGTCGCGAGTTTCGGAAAGATGAGTCTCTTACCAAAGAAACTGTAAGGGAAGGACAGAATGCATCTCAGAATGCTAACGATGGTCCAAAGCAGCGAAACGATACGACGCGTTCTTTTGAAAAACGGAAGCCATTAACTTGCTACAATTGCAAAAAGCAAGGGCACATCGCAGCGAGCTGCCCAGAGAAAATTGCTTTTGCGACAGTACGGGAAACTAACAAAAACATACGACTATTGGAGCCATATATGCGGGAAATTAAGGTAAACGGCAAGAAGTGCCGAGCACTTCGAGACTCTGCAGCAACTATGGACGTTGTCCACCCGTCTTTCGTCTCCTCGAGTGATTTTACGGGAGAGTGCGCTTGGATACGGCAAGTGGCCGAGGAGGAGAGTGTCTGTTTACCGATCGCAACGGTTACCATTGAAGGAGAGTTTGGGAAACTTAACACAGAAGCCGCTGTGTCTGCCGCCCTCCCGGAGCACTTTCCCTACCTCTTCTCAAATAGCTCGGAGCAGCTGCTGAAGGATCAGGGCAAATCATTCTTTGCCGACGTGGCGTACATGGCCCTCACGCGATCCAAAGCGCGCCAGCTGTCGAGGGAACTTGACTTTGAGTCGGTGAGCGAACAGCGGTGCGGCACACGGACTGATCAGGGTAACTTGAGTGGCGAGCAGGCACGGGAGAGGCAGAGCTCGGAGGCTGGCCTGGTCGAGCGTGTCCTGGAAGTGACTGGGAGTGACGCGTCCCGTGCTAGCCGCGATAAGGACACGACGCCGCAGTTAGGCGACGCGGGCTCCACACTCGCTCCGGTTTCCGCCAGCTGGCAGGAGCAGGCTGCAGTTGAAAGGGAAACTCGGATTCGCGAGCAACAGGAAGATTGTTCACTAGCCGATCTGAGGAAGAGCGTCAAACGGGAAGTGAAAAAAAAGGGGGTTTCATTTGGCAAGGAATCTGGCTTATTGTACCGCCGCTACACGGATAAGCAGGGTCGCAAATATAAGCAGCTTCGGATTCCGCGAAAATATCGCCGGGAAAAATGAATGACCTCATTTGCTTCCTCAGTAGTATGTTTTCGGTCCAAGTGATTTCAAGGGGACCATTCCATTTGTAATTATTATTGCTGATTAATAATTGTTTCTTGTCTATTTTGTTGTGTTCTTAATTTGAAAACTGATTGTTTGAGCCTTGTGTGCTAGATCGTACACCTGCCTCTTGTTGCAGCGGGAGCAAAAGGGGATAGCGATTTAGTTAGGTTGATTTGGATTATGGCCTTGTCTGGTGTTTGACGGGAGACAGAGGGCACTTGTTCGTGTTGGGTGTTGCCTTTTGCCGGTCGGTTTTGCAAGCTGCAGAACGACCAAGCGGGACCAGTGGCGAGAAGCAAGGTCTTAGGAACGACCCGAGCGGAGCTGGTCAAGGTGCCTTGGCGACGACGCGGTGAGCAGAGCTCCTGTCCTGGCGAGTCGGACCTGGGCACGTGAAGTTACCTGGCGTCCCGACACTGGACGTGAACTTGGACGAGCCTGACGAACGTGCGCGCCCGGCATCCGAGCCACGTGGAGGCAGCTCGTCTTCCCGGCGCCTTATCCCAGGGGTGGGGATGCTGTTGTGCCATTACCACAAGCCCGGATTCCGAATCTGCAAGATGCAGAATCTATCCTGCGAGCGCCCTAATTCTCCCTTCACAAGTCAAGATGCTGAGCCGTCAGGCAGCGGTGTCCTGCGGGAGAAGCATCGGCAGGCGACGTGTTTAGACGTGTCAGCGTGTGCCAGACAGCCCGGCGCCGCACCTCCTTTGCCTGGAGGTCACCGCGCGCGCGAACTTTGAACCGGGTGGCCAGCGCGGTCGCTGGTTGGACCCCTCGGACGACCGTCGTGTGCTGACTTTGTATTGGGCCGTTTGAGTGACAATGGTTCCTCGGGGATTATAAAAGCAGCGACGCGCTGCCTGAAAAACAGGATCCGCCGACCCACCGGGAGACAGTGTCGCTCCCGACTGGGGTGAGATGTGTCACGCGTTTTCGCCGGACGTCGCCGTGCGGGAACAGTAGCGTTTGTGTGAGCTCTCGGCCCCAGTGCCGATCCGATCTTGTCCTGTACAATGACCTGTATATAATGTATAAAATCCCTTTCGTTATTCTCATCGACGCCTGGCTCGGAGTCTTCGCTACCAACGCTCTGTCACGAAACGGGTGACGAGCGCTACGGGACCACAAAGTCGTAATAGTGGTGCAGCGGTGCAAGTTCGTAACAGTACAGAGAATGCTCAAAGCGCATTATTGTTAATCGGGAGCTCACCGATAGCTTTCGCGTGCGTTCGTCTGTGCGGCAAGAATGCCCGCTGTCGCCCCTTCTATTTGCTGCTTATCTCGAACCACTCTGTTTGGCGATCAGAAATAACGAGCGCATAGCAGGCTATCGGCTGCAGGCAGCAATCGTAAAAATCTTGGCATATGCCGACGATATCGCGATTTTCTGCACAAACAAAGCCAGCATTATGGAGGCCACGACTGTCGTTGAAAAGTTCTGCGATTCAACTGGAGCCCAGATAAACTGGGATACGAGTTACGGCTTCTGGCATGGTAGTTGGAAAGACACGCCGGAGGCCCTTTATCGATTGAAGTGGTCGTCGTTACCAACGCAGTACTTGGGTGTGCGTCTCGGAAGTTACCGTGAACCTGAATCGTACTGGCTCGATCAAGCTTCGAAAGCAAAGGAAAAGGCTGACGGGTGGAGAGGAAAGCAATTGTCAATGTTTTCTAGAGCCACTGTCTGCAACCTCTTTTTAGTATCTAAGATATGGTACGTTATGAATGTGTTGTGTGCTGCGAGGGTAAGCGTACAAAAAATTCACCGAGTTTTCGCTACATTTATTTGGGCGTCTACCTGGGAGAGGATGAGTCGAACGAACTTGTTCCTCCCTGTCAAGAAAGGTGGGCTTGGTCTAGCTCATTAGTTTCTGCGACAAGTCGTGTCACGTTTTGTGTTTTTACGAGATCAAAACGATCCGTTTCTCCGAACAGTGATACAGGTACGGCTGTGTAGACAAATTCCAGGATTCATTGTTTCGACTGTTCACAACATGCCAGGAGCTGTGACTGGTTACCTGCGTGAAGTGGTATGGTCATATAGGATGTTGAATGTACGCTTTTCACAGCAATACCTGTCAACCGTTACAAGGAAAAAACTATACAGAGATCTCGTGGACACGATGTTCCCTGCACCTTTGTACCGTCTTCCACACCGTGGAGGCCCAGGACAAGATGTCCTAAAGAGAGTGAAAAAAATGCCAATACGGCCGTCAGCTAAATCTTTCTTCTTCAATTTACACACAAACACACTTTCCGTTAAGATCTGGCTTCATGAAAAGGGTATATTCATCCCCTGGACCACCGACTGCTTATTATGCAAAAAAACCGGAAACAATAGAACATGCATTCCTAGACTGCTGGGACGCCATCTTTCACTGGGATGTTCTGCAGAGAACATTGAAAAAACACTTACCCCTAGACCCATATGGAATACGCTTCTTACCGATTGATAACACCTAGGATGTCCCGCATGACCCTATTATGGTCCTGAGCCTCCACGCAATGTGGAAAACTAGACTGCAATTCCAAAACGGAGACATTGTTGCTCGACCGACTCGGGAAAATCTCATTGAGAGTGTCGTGTATGTGAAAGATGGTTTCAAAGCGCTGCCTGGTCCACCGCAATGGATCTCTGTATTTGATGAATTAGCGATGTTGAAAAGATTTTAGTACCATGTTGACCAAAGTGTGGCTCACACGTTTTATCCTTTGTAAACCATGATTTAGAACTTCGAAGTCGGCAATAAAGAAAAAAAAACTCGTGGCTCAGTGGTAGCGCCTCCGTCTCACACTCCGGAGACCCTGGTTCGATTCCCACCCAGCCCATCTTGCAAGTTGTTTTTTATTCACGAAGTGCCTGCTGGGATTTATCGCTCACGGCCAACGCCGCCAATGCCGACACCGACGCCGACGACACCGGCTTTTCTGCGACACGAGCTCCTTAACGCTGTCGCGTTAAAAAGCGTGGTGCGCAGGCAGAACGAGAGGACACGCAGGGAGACGCAGAAGACACGCAAGGGAGACGCCAGGAGAGTTCCAGGAAGCAACGGCAGGAGGAGGTCAACCACCGGAGCGGGCGTTGAAGACGGGCCGTCGGGTTCCCGACCCGAGCCACCAGGACTTCACCCGACCGGGGCCTCCTGCCAACCTGTTCCTGTGCGTCGCCCATCTTCCAGAGCGGGCCGCCAGCTGCTCAAGGCCGGTGAGCTTCTGCGCCCGTGGGCGAGATGAGAACAGTCGGGTTTCGGGCCCGAGTTCTACGCCAGCTGCCCGGCCGGAACGCCGACGCCGTCTGCTCCTGCCACCAAGCCGCCCACTTTACCTCGCCTAGCCAGAGCTGGCGCGCTCCGGTTGCCCGGTCGGTCAGCTTACGCCGCGACCTATGGTGAGACCGGCGCCACTCCTTTCGCCAGCTTGTCGCCGTGTCGCAGCGTCGAGACTGTTACGCGCCCTTGCCCTCGTGGCAAGCCCGGTCTCGCGCACTCGTTAACCTCATGCAAGCCCTATGTGTGTTCCTTGCCGCAATGTCTGCTTGAGTGTTTATTTTAGGCACGCTTTGTATTTCCTCCTATTTACTTTATGCCTATTTTTAGTTTGATTAAACGTCTTTGTGTGTGTTGAAATCAACGGCTTTGTCCTCAATGGGGTTCTCGGAGGCTCCGCCTAAGAGAACCGCAAGAACCTTTTGAGCACACGAACATTTGTCCCTATATTAGGGTCATCACAAATTGGCGTCCGCAACAGGACGAAGCCGTTCGTTTGGATCTTTTTTCTAAAGGCTAGGAACTATGGCTGCTAGCACACGAGATCTGTTAGCCCTAGCCGAACGCATGGGCCTAGAAGGTGCGGAGTCAACTCCGCACCTTCTAGGCCCATGCAGGTTGAACGAGCAGGAAGCGCGGGCGCGAGAAGAGCGGGCGGCGGATGGCGAGGCTAAAAAGCAGGAGCTTGTGTTAGAGGAGAAAGATTTACAGTTACGACTTAAAGTCGCGGAATCTGAGGGCAATCGTGGCGAGACGAGCCAACGGCAGCTAGAATTGGAGGAGCGAACGCTTCAGTTGCGCCTCCAAATGGCGGCAACGGATGCTGCAAGGACAGCTGACCGAGGGCCAGGAGGGAGTGCCCCATTCAGCGTGAATCCTCACAGTTTAATGCCGGGATTCAACGAAAGCCGGGACGACTTGGATGCCTATTTAAAAAAGTTCGCAAGCGTCGCCACCGGACAAGAATGGCCTAGAGACAAATGGGCCACGGCTCTAAGTTTATGCTTGAGCGGAGAAGCTCTGAAAGTCTTTGGACGTCTGTCTCCGGAAGACTCCCTCGACTACGATAAAGCCAAGTTGGCATTGCTCCAGCGTTTTCGGTTTACGGCGGAAGGCTATCGGGAGAAGTTCCGACAGAGCAAACCCCAAGATGGCGAAACTGGAAAGCAGTACGCAACTAGGCTACTGAGTTTCTTTGATCGGTGGGTGGAAATGTCCAAAACCGAAAAGGAGTATTTGGCACTTCGCAACCTGGTGGTGACGGAACAGTTTCTGAACTACTGTCATCATCGGTTAGGACTCTTCCTGCGCGAGAAGAGCTACCGCCAGCTAGATGACATGGCCGAAGCTGCCGATAATTTCTTAGAGGCTCAGAGACAGCCCACTTTGTTAGTGTTCCGGCTGAAATCGGAAGGCATTAACCATACAGAGAAAACTGGAAGCTCATCCGAGAAAGTTCCAATGCGATGTTTCGTATGTGGAAAACTGGGTCATGGGGCGTCGGACTGCCGAGCTAAGCTGAAGCACTCGTACTGTGGATATTCGCGTAAGCCCGGGCATGATGTCAAGGCCTGCACCATAGAGTTTCATATCAGTATAGCTAGAGGCAAATCTGGCGCTGCGATCGTTCAACCATCATGGGAATGATGGGAAGTACAGGCTTCGGATTGGCATTCTATTGACTGGCGAACCAGTCTACGAGTATTTTTTTTTGCAGTTTTGGTTTCGCTCCAAGCGCAATCGCTATAACCTGCAGTGGGACAGTGCAGCGCAAAGCTCTCTGCCTTTGTTATGTTGCTCGGAGTGGCGATAGCGCGCTGGGCCAGCGACTGGGACGATGCTTGTGTTGCGGTGTGGCGTCGAAGCCCTGACGAGAAAGCGGCGGCATCGTAAACGTTGAAAGAACATGTTTGAGCGTTTGGACTTTGGTTTGTTAAGTGTGTTAGGTTGGCACTGTAGCGTTATGTGCTTTATGAAACTTCAGAATAGGACAAAGAAGGCACTGCTGATACAATACATATACAGTTGTACTTCTAGTGGCTTGACAATCAAATTTTATTGAGAGCTTCATTTTGCATTGCTCGTTTATGTGCTCATTGAAATGCGTGTTTTAGGACTTTGAGAACACAAACTTACTTGTGGTAGGAAAGATAGCTGCTTCCTAGCTGTAGTCTAGTGTCGCACAATGGGCACCCGCAAAGCCACGCTGTGACGCTCGGAAGCGGTACACCAATATAAATATGATGAAGCATACTCGTAGGAGGTCACTAGCGTCCTAGCTAGCACTGCAGCAGGATGTGCTTAAAAGTACTTGAAGACGTTCAGCAATCGTGACAGCCGACGCAACCTTTCGAAAGAGCGAGAGAGTTCGCAAATGCCTGTCGTCTGCGAGAAAAGTCTCGCGTTAAATGCAGCGAGAAAGCGTCGTAGCAGACTACACTTGTAGCATTCCGCTCAAAAGCGCAACGCTTTGTCACAATACAACATTTCTATTTTCAGAAATACTTGATGAGTATTTTTATATAAGTACATGCACGGTTGTTTTGCTGTTGCAAAAATGAATAAATAATTATTCTTTGGCGTTAAATTGGGACCAGAATCGCACAAGTATGCATACCCTGATGTGTCCTGGTGACAAACCATAGTAAACCTTGCTTCCATCTCAAAGTCATACAAAGTTTATGTAGCGTGTTGTACATTATATACCATACTACAGAAATAAAATTAGATTTTACGCGATAATATTTAAGTATAGCTTTGTTTACTGCACCAGAAGGAAACGCCACTAGTCTAAAAATCGAAGTCAATCCGAAGCCTGTACTTCCCATCATTCCCATGTAGGTTGAGGCAACACTCATGAGAACCCCCGTAGACACTAGCGCCCCATTATTTAGAAACTCTGTGGCCTGCACCAAGAAAAGCGGTCCACCAAAGAAGACGTCTTGCCTATTGTCGCCAGGACAATGCCTGGAAGATTCCAACACAGCAGTCGTTGAACAAGAAGACGTAACTAGAACGGTGAAGACCCACACAGGGACTGTAGCACGCAAGATGCCAGTGCTAAAGGGCGTTGTCTTCGGACAGACCGCGTCAGTCTTGCGAGATACGGGAAGCAACACGCTGGTCGTGCGTCGTTCCCTCGTACCAGACAAGGCTCTGACAGGTACCACCGCTAAGCTTGTCCTGGCGGATGGCAACAGCATTGAAGTTCCCGAGGCCAAGGTTGAAATGAATTCACCTTATTTTTCTGGTACACCGATTGTAAAGTGTATGACAGCTCCTCTATACGATGTTATTATCGGAAATGTACCAGGCTCACGAGAACCTCATGATCCAGATAAAACCTGGACAAAAAGACTGAAGAAGCCCATCGAAGATGGTATAGCAAGTGGGAAAAGAACCACGGGAGAAGACCATTCCCCGGATGCTTTGCTGGTCGGCGTCAAGAGCCGAGACCAACAGCCGAAAACATCCGCGATCAATATCAGCGCCTTGAAAATAACCATGAAGGATCTTACCACGACCAAGAACGAAGATAAGACCTTAGAGTCTTGCAGGAACAAAGTGGGTCAAGTGTTCCAAGGCAAAAGGTTGGCATCCTACTCATTCGAAGTAGTAAAGGGAGTGCTGTATCGTCATTGCCGGCTACCCTCGGGCAAAACGACCCAACAAGTGGTAGTACCCCAAACATTTCGTGGCCAAGTGCTCACTTTGGCGCACGAAAGCCTGATGGCATGACACCAAGGAATCAAGAGAACGATCGATCGTGTTCTAGAATCCTTCTACTAGCCAGGAGTCCAAGAAGCAGTGAGAAGATACGTACGCTCTTGTGACACTTGCCAGCGAACGTATCCTAAGAGCAAGGTGGGCAAGGCACCTCTTGGTCGCGTGCCTTTAATAGACACTCCATTTGAAAGAGTGGCGGTGGACATAATTGGACCCTTAAAGCCTACGTCAAATAAGGGTAACCGATACATACTGACCCTGGTGGACTTCGCTACCCGATATCCAGATGCGATAGCTTTGCCGTCGATCGATTCGGCTACGGTGGCCGAAGGACTTATAGAAATGTGTTCTCGCATTGGATTTCCACGTGCGATACTCGTGAGATAATCGGCCAGATCAGAAGAAAAACTGGAGGACGCTTAAGCTTCACCTTCAAGAGTGGAACGCGACAGCGTTCCCGTCGACCCGCCAAGGGATGTAAGACAATGGGCTACGGCGCAGCGACTACGCGCCCCGCATCGGACGCGGTGAGCGTCGAGCAGCGCCGCGTTCGGCGCGGCAGCGAAATGTGCGCCTGAGCAAGCGACGTGCGCCTGAGCCTTAGAAACAGCTCGTTTCTAAGGCAACACCGCATTCAATAGAGACGCTTTTGTACCGCTTTGAAGCATCGAACTCGTGGCTGAGTGGTAGAGTCTCCGTCTCACACTCCGGAGACCCTGGTTAGATTCCCACCCAGCCCATGTTGCAAGTTGTTTTTTATTCATGAAGTGCCTGCTGGGATTTATCGCTCACGGCCAACGCCGGCAATGCCGACACCGACGCCGACGACACCGGCTTTTCTGCGACACGAGCTCCTTAACGCTGTCGCGTTAAAATGAAGACTCAGGTGTAGAAGCAATTAAACTTGGCGATGACCTTCAAGAAAGTCAACGTGCGGAACTTCTCAGGGCGGACTACATGAGTAGAATACAGGGGGAACTACAACCCTACGCCTCTAGATGTTATTGTTACCATAGCAAGGTTATGTCATCGCAATGTTATGCTGTTAGTGTTTGATGCTAGTTTCTTTGCTTTTTTTACTTGCTGTGCTTTCTTTGAATTAGTGTTTTCCTTTAACGGTTTCATCTGCATGCTCAGTAAACTGTGCGTTGGAACCATACAGCGCTATCTCGTGGACAGATCATGACTGTAGTGTTGTGCGCAATCTCGTGGACAGACCATGACGGTAGTGTTGTGAACTATGTCGCGCACTGAGCGGCAGTTTTTCTTCAGAAAAACTTGTTAAAAAGGGGGCTTATGTGATGTGTGGTGCGCGACATGGTGTGGTGATCGGGACGGTCAGGAGCAGACGACAATGAGTGCACGCGCGCCAACGCGGATTCCGTGCTGGAAGAAGGAAAACAACGACGCCGAAGAGCGTCCGGCACGAGAACGCGCGGCGCATGAAAAACAACAAAAAGAAAAGCAAACCAATTAGAAAAGACCACGGGGCGTCAGGCAGCCAATCCGAGAATGCCAAATCGGCTAGATCAGAAGAAAAAGGTTAAGCCCAGGATGCGAAGCATACTAGCCTTCATTTTAGTTGTTGAACCACTGTTTAGCCTGGTGAACTGCTGGATGGATGGATGAAAAACCTTGTTATGGTGAACTGCTGTTGCTTGGCTATATTTGGTCCGGCTAGACGAAGAAACAACTCATGCGTTACTCTGCTTCGCCTTCAAGAGTGGAACGCGACAGCGTTCCCGTCGACCCGCCAAGGGGTGTAAGACAATGGGCTACGGCGCAGCGACTGCGCGCCCCGCATTGGACGCGGTGAGCGTCGAGCAACGTAGCGTTCGGCGCGGCAACGAAATGTGCGCCTGAGCAAGCGACGCACGCCTGAGCCTTAGAAACAGCTCGTTTCTAAGGCAACACCGCATTCACTAGAGACGCTTTTGTACCGCTTTGAAGCATCGTACTCGTGGCTCAGTGGTAGCGTCTCCGTCTCACACTCCGGAGACCCTGGTTCGATTCCCACCCAGCCCATCTTGCAAGAGTTGAGCCAAAGCCACCTAGAAATTTCGTTGTCGCGCCGAACGCTGCGTTGCTCGACGCTCACCGCGTCCGATCAAAGCCACCTAGAAAATGTCTAGCAGAGGCAAGCGCAGCTGCTTATATACCGCCGTGACGCCGCGAGCGACGGCGCGAGTTGGAGCCCTGTTTCTCCTCTGTCGTGACGTCACGGTGTCACGTGGTATGGCATGGGGTCAAAGGTCATTGAAGGCAACACCGCCGCGCCTGAGGAGCTGGGTTGTGCTCTCGTAATATGCTTCGCATAAAAGCGTGGTGTGCTGGCAGAACGAGAGGACACGCAGGGAGACGTAGAGGACACGCAAGGAGACGCCAGGAGAGTTCCAGGAAGCAACGGCAGGAGGAGGTCAACCACCGGAGCGGGTGTTGAAGACGGGCCGTCGGGTTCCCGACCCGAGTCACTAGGACTTCACCCGACCGGGGCCTCCTGCCAACCTGTTCCTGTGCGTCGCCCGTCTACCAGAGCGGGCCGCCAGCTGCTCAAGGCCGGTGAGCTTCTGCGCCCGTGGGCGAGATGAGAACAGTCGGGTTTCGGGCCCGAGTTCTACGCCAGCTGCCCGGCCGGAACGCCGACGCCGTCTGCTCCTGCCACCAAGCCGCCCGCTTTACCTCGCGTAGCCAGAGCTGGCGCGCTCCGGTCGCCCGGTCGGTCAGCTTACGCCGCGACCTATGGTGAGACCGGCGCCACTCCTTTCGCCAACTTGTCGCCGTGTCGCAGCGTCGAGACTGTTACGCGTCCCTGCCCTCGTGGCAAGCCCGGACTCGCGCACTCGTTAACCTCATGCAAGCCCTATGTGTGTTCGTTGCCGCAATGTTTGCTTGAGTGTTTATTTTAGGCATGCTTACTATTCCCTTCTATTTACTTTATGCCTCTTTTTAGTTTGATTAAAAGTATTTTTGTGTATGTTGAAATCAACGGCTTCGTCCTCAATTGGGTTCTCGGAGGCTCCGCCTAAGAGAACCAACCGAACCATTGAGTACACGAGCCTTTGCCCCATATTAGGGTCATCACAATCACATAACTTACGAACAGATGATATCTGACATGAGGAAAGTGCACCACCATGCTCTAGAAAGAGGGCACAACGTTATTTTTCAATGAATGCCTGCTCACCGTGGCATCGTGGGCAACAACCTTGATGACAAGGATGCCCGGTCCGTCTGCCCACGAAGGCAACCAGACGCGTTCAACACCTTTAGCGAGGTCGGACGTTGCCAGGGAACTTTGCTTACTTGCACGCAAAAAGTCTTAAGTTCTCTGGAGGTCAGGCGCCTTCAATTGACGATTGTGTAAAATAGACCCCATGCTACGGCTACAACTTCCATCTAGCCTTTCCCGATACGAAACAACCTTGGTGCGCCGCTTGTGGTTGGGAGTGGCGTTCACGAATGCCTACTTCTATCGCATGGGAATGGCAGAGAGCCCAGTGTGCGAATCCTGAGGGTGCGAGGAAACCGTCGAGCACCTGTTGTGTACCTGCTCTCGCTACGACATAGAACGGCTCTCTCTGCGGACAGCCTTAAACCGACTTCAAGACCGTTCTCCGAGTAAAAGATACCCGGACCGTGGCCACACCCGTCACAGACACGAAAACCGATTCGTGCACTAATACACTACTTGAAGTGCACTGGCTGAAGAGCCCGTTTGTAGTGTCCCTGTGCATCCTCCCACACGCACTCAGTGCTTACTCCCTCCTTTTTTTCTCTTTCTATTCCCCCAGTGTAGGGTAGCAAACCGGGCGTTCGTCTGGTCGACCTCCCTGCCTTTCCTTTCCTTACTCTCTCTCTCTCTCTCTTTCTCTCTCTCCTGACTTGGCTGGTGCAACACACGGTGTATCTAAGACAGTTTCGCTGTTCGACCACCTTCACGGACTAGGAGGGGCGGTGATATCTTCACCATCATTACTATGTGATAATAATACGCGAAATGTAAGACTCGTCACTGTAGTGGCAATATGAATCCAATATGAATATGAAGTAAACGTACGCTAATTAAAAATGAGCTGTTGTGCTTTGTTTGAATCCTGTCAATGGACAATTTCGTTTAGGTTTGTTAATAAAAGTCAACGTCTTTTCTTATTCGTATCGAGTATGTTTCAAAGCCCTCTCCTAGGCACATCCCGGAGGTTGTGGACAGCGGCGCAAAAGAAATTACATAATTTTCCGGCTTCTGCTGTGTTATTGTGTTGCACTTCTCATATTTAGGTACGAGAAGATTTAAGATAAAAGGCATGCGCTGTAGGAGTTTTCTTGCATGACATTTGTTTTTGGGCTGACATTATCAAAATTCACCTTCGTTGATAGAATGGTGTGGCAATGTAAACCGTATATACCGCATGTCATAAAGCATGTCATTGCAGATAGGTTACATATACCTAAATATACCCAGACCCACATCGTGACGCCGACACCGATGGCAACGGCAAAAATTTGTTTATGCTGTTCGTGCAATTGCTATTGCAACAAACGATTAAAACAACCTTGTGTGATCTTACTGAGAGCTTCCTATATCCCTATATCATGCTTTGCATTAAAAAAGCGAGTGACAGAAAAACAATCGCACACGTGTATGCTAAGCATGCACAAGTGCAGAATGCACTAAATTCACTAACATCAAAATATCAAATCAACATATAAGAAGTAATAAGTTGGGCCTTGTGGGGTTGAACTTCGGTATTAGAGATTTCCCACTCAAGTTTATCCAAGCGTCAGCTATATTACTATAAGCGGCAGTCAATTTAATCCTTGCACCACGCATTTAAGCCCAGTGCCAAATAGCTTATTCTACGCGTGACGTATCCTAACGCCAAAGAAGTTAATCCAAAAATACATTCGCGGATGTGTTCTAGGAAGGTGAAAATAAGGACGAAATGTTATAATTTTGCAGCCTCCCAAAATAACTGAAGAGACTTCTAGAAGACCGTTGTCATGTTACAAAAAAAGTGCCTTTCCCGCGCGATGCATCTTAGAAATAAGGCACTGCTATAGGTATTATATTAATGCCATAAACAGGCCGGCAGAAGTCAGCTATTTGATGGATTCTCTGACAGGCATAGAAAAATGGGGATTCATCAACAAACCGTTGATTTCTGAAGCTGATACAAAGAGGCTAAAGAGAGCGTCCCGTGACATCTGATCATTTTCTTTTCTAGAGTCGCGTAGCATCACGCAACTTTCGCAGGCCCGGAGGCAATTACCAAACATACCGATCTGGATATGGAACAAATGGGAATTGAAGAATCTATACGGTGGTACACACGTAGTGAACGACAGACCACGTGGCGATGGGTATCACGTGACCTCACTTAACTTTCGAAGACCCATACATGCTGCTCAGCCATATTGACATGGATATCATACGAACTGTCCTCGAAGAAGCTCTGCGATAGTACCCACGAAGAGCACGGCAGACCACGTAAAATGGAGTGTCACGTAACCTCACGGGACTGTCTCCAGTTATTGGGTGATTCAGGAACATGCTGGCAAACATGCTGACAACCGAAATATTATGGCTACTCTTTCGTGCAGCCGCGCAAACCGTTTTACTTGGCGTTTGCTACCGCCCCCCGCGAGCAGGCACTAGCTTTACTGACAAGCTCAACTGCGTCCTAGTTGTACTAATGAAAAAATACACTATGAAGCTCATATTTTGCTCTTCGAACACTTTAATTTCCAAATATCAATTGGCATAGCTATCCACCATCGTCACATAGTACAACCGAACATGATTTCCTCGAAACGTGCTTTATTTAAACTTAACCCAGCTAGTCTTAGAACCAACACGTGTAATGAATGACTCGGCCAACATTTTATATTTGATACTAACTAACAATCCGTCTAGCGTATCTTCGATATCTTATCTACCGGCAATTAGAGACCATAAAATAATCCAGACTGTCTTTCACTTTAGCTTTCCAAAACGAGAATGATGGAATATAATAATACGCTTATACGACAAAGGCAACTACGAAGCCATTAACAACGAACTTACACCCGCCGTAGTTGCTCAGTGGCTATGGTGTTAGGCTGCTGAGCACGAGGTCGCGGGATCGAATCCCGGCCATGGCGGCCGCATTTCGATGGGGGCGAAATGCGAAAACACCCGTGTACTTTGATCCAGGTGCACGTTAAAGAACCCCAGGTGGTCAAAGTTTCCGTAGTCCTCCACTACGGCGTGCCTCATAATCAGAAAGTGGTTTTGGCACGTAAAACCCCATAAAAAAAAACAACGAACTGATGTCCTTCTACCCCACTTTCAGTACTGAATTCCACAACCGCACACTTCAAGCAAATTGGTCGATCTTCCAACAAAAAATCACCGACCTTGCTACTAACCACATTCCAGTTATTTCAGTACCGACTAACAACAATAAACCTTAGTTCACAAAAGAAATTATCAACTTTAGGGAAAAACTAGTTTTTCGGTCAGCAAAGCAAACCAATTGTGCTGTGGCCTGGGACAAATATTACGAGGCAGAGAAAGTTTATCTCTCAGCTATACACCGCGAAAAACAGTTCTTTTTCCATGACACGTTGCCTCGTGTACTAGGCACTAACCCCCCAGACGTTGTGGCAATTTCTAAACCCCACAACACCGGATGCTATCCCTATCGCCGACCATAACGATATAGTAATCCCCGAAGAAGAGTGTGCCGATGAAATTAACCGCGCGTTTTCATCAGTACTCACCACTGAACCTGATGCTCTGTTACCTATACCTTCTTCACCTGTTCAATCTGTTATGTCACCCATCGAATTCACTGAACATAGCGTAACGGCAATAATTGAAAAGCTAAACCTCGCATCAACATCAGGGGCGGATGGCATCAACTCTAAACTGTTAAAAAATACTAAACTCATCTGCGCATCGTACTTCAGATTAATCTGCTCACAGTCTTTATTCTCCTGTAGCAACACCTTCACCCTGGAAGAAAGGGCAGGTCGTTCCAATCTACAGATCAGGTTATAAAACCTCAGCTCTTAACTACCGAGCGATTTCCCTGACCAGCGTACCCTGCAAGATAATGGACCACGTAATCTTCACCGAAATTATGTACTTCTTTGACACTAACAACTTATTTCACCCATCCCAACATGGCTTCCGTAAGGGTCTATCGTGCGAAACGCAACTTTCTATGTTCGTCCATGACTTACACGTTAATCTCGATGCTAACACCCAAATCGATGCCGTTTTTATGGATCATGCTAAAGCATTTGATAAATTACCTCACCAACCCCTAATACTTAAGCTCTCCCAGCTGAACCTGCACCCTGACATCTTAAATTGGGTTGTTCAATTTCTCGCCGACCGATCACAGTCAGTGCATGTCAATAATCGCACCTCCACGCCCCTCTCTGTAACATCTGGCGCCCCACAAGGTAGCGTTCTAGGCCCCCTACTTTTTCTTATTTATACGAACGATCTTCTTCTTAATCTTTCCTCTAAAATCCGTATGTTCGCTGACGATTGTGTCATCTACCGCATAATTACTAACGACTCTGGCCACAGTATGTTATAAAATGACCTTAACAAAGTGCAAGACTGGTGTAACGGCTGGTTAATGACCCTTAACCGCAATAAATGTAATGTGCTTCACTCGCCGCCACCAGCTCTTATGATCACCGTATAATATTACTAATACTACCCGAGAAAATGTTTATACATTTAAATACCTCGGCGTCACCGTTCCATGCGACTTAGACTGGTCTGCTCATGTAACACGCATTACTGCCTCCGCTAACCACACACTGGGATTCCTAAAACGTCATCTGCGCCATGCAGCGCAACACGTCAAACTACTAGTATTCAAGATGCTCGTACGTCCGAAAATTGAATGCGCATCCCCCATCTTGTCACCACACCAAGCTTAGCTTATCAATGCATTTGAAAGAATTAGGAATTGTGCGGCACGATTCATTCATTCCTCGTATTTTTGAAACACTACCGTATCACTACAAAAATCACAGTCCGCCTTAAACACGCTATCATACTGGCGTCGCATTGATCCGTTAATCCTCTTCCATAAGTTTTATTTCAGTTCGCTCAATCATGCACCATATCTGTTGGCCCCACCCCCTCGCCATTCCCTGCATACAGGGCATTCCTTGCAGGTAATCCGTCCACGTAGCCGTACTACAACCTTCTCTGCATCCTTCCTTTGCCGATCATCAACCGACTGGAACGGCCTGCCCCATCACATACCCGAAATCACCTGGTCATCGATGTTTGCTGATAAGCTTAATACTAATAGTCTTCATTGAACTTATGTGGCCACTAATTAGAATAAACATTTGTAAAACCCACCCCTTATGTAATACCCCCATTGAGGGGTCTTCAAGGAAATAAAAGGGAAGTGAAGACATGCATAATAAATGGACGGGAGTCGAAAAGTCTGCGCAACTGTTGCCGCGCAACACCACGGAAATGGAGGTGAAAGGCACGTCTCGTGACTTCACGTAACTCTGCATTGAACGTGACTGTGTGCTGAACCCATTGATGTGGATATCACGGCGTGAGAAATTTGCCTTGAAAGCGATCTGGTACTGATAGGACTAAATCGGTAAAGCCTGCATTATTTTTTATCTTACCTCGCATATGCACAGGAAGACTGAAATTCCGTAAAGTGGAAAGTTGGGCTAGTTGGTGAGTGATCATCATACCTTGCTGGTGAAGCAGCGCACAGACACGGACACAGTGAAGACAAACAGGCAGCGAGTGTTGTCTTTTCCTGTTTGTCTTCACTGTGTCCGTGTCTGCGCTGCTTCACCAGCAAGGTATGATGAAGACTGAAATACTTGCAAATTCTGCAATCACGTGAAGTCACGTGACGCTCATTTCACCTTCGTTTCCGTTGTATTGCGTGGAAACAGTCGCACTGTCTGTTCAATTCCCGTTCGTTTAGTATGCATGTCAGTATGTTTGCGAATCACCCAATGACTCGAAAAAGTCCCGTGAAGTCACGTGACGATCCTTTTCACGTGGTCTGACGTGCTCTTCGTTGGTACCATTGCGCAGCTTCTTCTAATCGCATAGCTTCTGCGATTCTCGCTCGTTTGATACCATTGTCAGTGTGTGAATGACGTGTGGGCTTTCGAAAGTTACGCTAGAATATGTGGTACCCTTTACCAACTGGTCTGCCGTGTCTTGCGTGGGTGCCATGACAGAGCTTCTTCGAAGACCGTTCGTTTGGTATCCATGTCAGTATGGTTGAAAATTACCCGGGAGCCTGGAGAAAGTTACACAATGTCATGTGACACCCGCTACCGCGTCGTTTTACGTGCGTGACGTGCGTGCACCGCAGAGCTTGTTCGAAGTCAGTTCATTTGAAACACATGTGAGTGTGGTTGAGAATCACGCATGGGCGAGCGAAAAATACGCGAGCTCCCGTGACATCCTTTCCCACGTGATTTGACGCTCTGGACGTGGGTACCATCGCATAGCTTTTTATTTTCCCGTTCGTTTGATATCCATGTCTTCACGCTTGCGAATTACCCAGGGGATTGTGGATGTTACATGATGTCACGTGCGTGTTTTTCACCTGGTCTCAAGTACGCGACGTGTGTACCGATCATCGCAGACCTTCTTCGAAGCGCGATCACTTGATATCCATGCGAGTATTGTTGGGAATCAGGTGTGGGCTAGCGAAAGATACGTGAGGTCACGAGACAGCCTTTACCATGTGGTTTGACGATCGCTACGTTGTACCATCGCGTAGCTTTTGCGATTCCCATTGGTTTGACACCTGTGTCAGCGTATTTGTGAATCGCATGTGGGCTACCGAATGTTCGCCAGGTCTCGCGACATCCTTTACCACGTTGTCTGACATGGTCTGCGTGGGTACTATCACAGAGCTCCTTCGAAGCCCGATCATTTAATATCCATGTCAATATGGTTGGGAATCAGGAATAGGCTGGCGAATGTTACGTGAGGTACCGTGACGCCTTCTTCCACGAGACCTTTGATGCGCTGCGTGGTTGTAATCGCAGATGTTGTTCGAAGCTCGTTCATTTGATATCCATGTCAACGAGGCGTGAAAAAAACAAAATTATGAGATGTGACGTGACGCTCTTTTCAGCCTGTTTTTACCAGCTTTAGAAATCAAAGGTTTGGTGCTGGATGCCCATTCCTTTCAATGCATGGAAGCAAAGCCATCAAATAGGTGCGTTTTGCACGACATGTTCATGGCACTAATAAAATGTCTATAACAGTGTATTATTTCGATGATGCATCGCGTGGGAATGCATTTTCGTTGTCACATGACAGCGCTCTTCAAGAAGTCTCTTCAGTTATCGTTGGTCGGCGCAAAGTTATAACATTTCGTCGTTATTTTTAACTTCCTAGAACACCTGAGCAAATGCACCTTTGAATTAACTTCACTGGCGTTAGGATTACAATACGTGGCGCGTAGATTACATTATTTGGCCCTGGGATAAACGTGTGCCACCTGAAATAAATTTACTGGCGTTTGGATTAATATAGCGGGTGCCTGGATTGATTTGAGCGGGAAAGCATGTAGTGGAAGAATCGCTACTGGTCAAACTGAATAGGGTGCACTCGGCTACGGCGCATCTAATCATTACTATGTTGCTTTCTATCGTCGGTCAATCGGTCAGAATCAGCCAGCAGTTATGCAGTCTGTCTAGTGGTACAGCTGTGTTCAGTTTCTTTTACAAATATTTTAATTACTTAAGTTTCAGTTATCATTTTAATCTTAACGAATGCTCGGCTGCCCTATTTTACCTCGCTGCCCTACCTCCATGGCCTACACTACCTTCATTGTGCTGTTTGCCTGCCTGTTAGAGAACCAACAATTCAATATAGAATCATAACAAGCAGTACCTGTAGCTATAAACGGCAAACTCCCGCAGCCGTGCGAGCGCACGACCTGCTTATGTATCGCGACGAAAGCACAGCATGAAATACCATGAAATCACAACAGTGGCGGTGCGGCGTTGTTTCAGGGCTGGGATGACGTCAGCTTCCACGGGTCCAGGCAGATCCCGACGCCCAACTTGGACGCCTTGGCGTGGGATGGAGTCTTGCTCAACGGCTACTACACGCAGCCGCTGTGCTCGCCTTCCCGGGCTGCGTTCCTCACGGGGCTCTACCCCATACGTTACGGTACGTGCAACGTTCCTTGGCATCTGTTCGGAAGCAGAGAAATAGAGAGCAGAATATTTCACGTTTTATCTTTAAAGAAATCGCCCCGAAAAGAGAAAGGGCTCCAATGCACGAAAATACCACGAAATCCGTAATGCTACACTGACGACGCCGCGTCGCATTGCGGGAGCGGAATCTGATTTCAAAAAATTTAGATTTAATTTCCTCTACTAATGAGCCATTTTCCTCGATTTATTAATATTAAAAGTTAATAAATGCATTACCATTCTCCAGACTCACGCATTTCGGTTCTCATCCCTCAGACATGCTCGACCCGACGGTGTTTTTTTTATGCGAAGCATACTAGCCGCACAACCACGCTCTTCCTTGCTGCGCCGCGCGCGGCCGCGTAGCTACCATATGACGTCATAACAGCTGCAAAAGCGGAGGCTCAACTCATGCGCTCGCTTGCGGCCGCGTAGCTACATAGCCGGGTCTCAGCTCGTGCGCTCGCCTGCGGTCGCACAGATGGTACTGCGGCCTAACTCCCGCTAGGGCACTGACGTCACAACAGCTGCAAGCCGGGCTCAACTCGTGCAAGATGGGCTGGGTGGGAATCGAACCAGGGTCTCCGGAGTGTGAGACGGAGACGCTACCACTGAGCCATGGGTACGATGCTTCAAAGCGGTACAAAAGCGTCTCTAGTGAATGCGATGTTGCCTTAGAAACGAGCTGTTTCTAAGGCTCAGGCGTGCGTCGCTTGCTCAGGCGCACATTTCGTTGCCGCGCCGAACGCTACGTTGCTCGACGCTCACCGCGTCCAATGCGGGGCGCGCAGTCGCTGCGCCGTAGCCCATTGTCTTACACCCCTTGGCGGGTCGACGGGAACGCTGTCGCGTTCCACTCTTGAAGGCGAAGCAGAGTAACGCATGAGTTGTTTCTTCGTCTAGCCGAACCAAATATAGCCAAGCAACAGCAGTTCACCAGGCTAAACAATGGTTCAACAACTAAAATAAAGGCTAGTATGCTTCGCATCCTGGGTTTAACCTTAGCTAAGCCACAGCCATATCTTTTATGCGAAGCATATTACTAGAGCTCAACCCAGCTCCTCAGGCGCGGCGGTGTCGCCTTCAATACCACGTGACACCGTGACGTTACGACAGAGGAGAAACGGGGCTCCAACTCGCGCCGTCGCTCGCGGCGTCGCGGCGGTATATAAGCAGCTGCGCTTGCCTCTGCTAGACACTCACGAGGTGAGATGCCTCCTGGAGACAGAGCTGCTCGTTGGAATGAGAAGCGAAGGTTGCGGCGTGCTACAGAGACTGATGAAGAGCGGGAAGAACGTCTGGCCAAGCAACGTGCTCACTATGCGGCTCGGCGACAAGTTACTTACCAAGTTTAGCCACCAATATGCTTCGCATCTTACTAAGCTTAACCAAGCTAAGCCTCAGCCAATTTTTAAATTCGGCTTTCTCTTCACACCTGCGATACACTAGTGGTGCAGGTCGAGGCATCTCTCCTTTGTGCCTCTCTCACTTTCAGTCTAGCCGAACCAAATATAGCCAAGCAACAGCAGTTCACCAGGCTAAACAGTGGTTCAACAACTAAACTAAAGGCTAGTATGCTTCGCATCCTGGGCTTAACCTTAGCTAAGACGCAGCCATTTTTTCCCCTCAGTGGCCAGCCCATAAGAGAACAGATGTTTTTTGGAGTCATAATTTTCAGAGCGATAGCTTCACTACTCCAGGTACAAACCTAGAAAACGCCTGGTTCCGCACATCTGACATTCAAGCTCAGCCACTACCGGCGACTGCTGCGTTGGCGCCCATATCTAGAAAGCGATATGCGATGTGGACAAGCTGTGCGGTCGCGCGGGCCTCATCGTCAACGCTATCGGCTATGTGGGCAAAGTGCGCCGTGTGCTGGTAGCTTCGTATGCGCTGTGCTTCCGACGCTCGCGTTCAAGTCAGACGCAGCATGAAGGTCGTCAATTCGCTCGCTGCTGTTGCCGCCCCGAGCAGCGTCTGCGTGTTGTCTTGTAGTGCAATTGTAGACGCGGTAGTTGCTGATGGGGGGGGGGGGGGGCGCCGAGCAACGTCTGTGTCCTTTCCCAAAACAAGCAAAACCGTGCTATCGCTCGACAAACTTGATTTAATCCCGTTCAAGCACGGCTATTTTATTGCGACAGAAATTACATGGACACTCCAGGCGTATTTCTTCCATCGCTGTCGCCGTGAGGTTCCGTATGAACAAAAAATTGGAGGACGCTTAAGCTTCGCCTTCAAGAATGGAACGCGACAGCGTTCCCGTCGATCCGCCAAGGGGTGTATGACAATGGGCTACGGCGCAGTGACTACGCGCCCCTCATCGGACGCGGTGTGCGTCGAGCAACGCAGCGTTGCGCGCGGCAACGAAATGTGCGCCTGAGCAAGCGACGCACGCCTGAGCCTTAGAAACAGCTCGTTTCTAAGGCAACACCGCATTCACTAGAGGCGCTTTTGTACCGCTTTGAGGCATCGTACTCGTGGCTCAGTGGTAGCATCTCCGTCTCACACTCCGGAGACCCTGGTTCGATTCCCACCCAGCCCATCGTGCGAGTTGTTTTTTATTCATGAAGTGCCTGCTGGGATTTATCGCTCACGGCCAACGCTGCCGACGCCGACACCGACGACACCGGCTTTCCTGCGACACGAGCTCCTTAACGCTCTCGCGTTAAAACGTGTGAGGGTGAGCCGGTGAACGAGCTTCAATCTGGCGTGCGCGAGCGAGGAACGCCGCCTAGATGTGCGCCATCTCCTGTGGCGCGCAAGGCAGGGGGTCAGGCGAGGGAGGAGGGGCGGTCCTTGTTGTGCTCCTCGCCCGCGGTTCCATACCACGCGAATCGCAGACGCCGCACCAGACGCCTTTGGCGGACGCCGTAGGGAGGCGTTGCCGGTGCTCGTGTGTCTGAGCACCGGTGAAGTGTCGGTGAAGTGAGGGAAGCCCGCAGTAAAATTGAGTATGAAGAACGGCTGAGGAATATGGAAGAAAGTAAATGGGCTGGGAGAGCGTTCAGGTATCTGTGGAGGAAAACAACTATAGGAAGCTTACCAGCAAGTATGCGGCCTGTAGGGTGGGCAACACAGCAACAAAGAAGGTCAAGCGGAAACTCAGAGAGGTAATGCGAAAGGATAGACAGTTGGGCGAATTGGTACGGTAACATGGTCTTGGCTTGTAGCGCGAAGTGAACACGGACACAGAAAGGAGCAGACAGGAGGAGCGCGGGAAAGCCTACATTGGACAGAGCGGCAGGTGCATTAACATTAGACTAAAAGAACACAAACATTCACTAAACAATCCTAATGCATCACATTTAGCGTCACACTGTTTCAATTGTGGTTGTAAACCTTTCTTTGAAGACACAAAAATTCTTTCCAGACACAAATGCCAAACTACACGGGAAATTATCGAGGCATTCCACATCAAAAGATTAGGAGACACTTGCGTTAGCCATGCTTCGTTGTCTCTGCAGCTAGATTGCGAATTTCAGTACCTTTGCAATACGTGTACTAATCTGAGATAATCTTTTTTTGTTCCCATCTTTGACTTCCATACCTCCTGATATGTGTAACTGATGTTTTTTACTTTGTCATGTTCTTATGCTGCGGTTTTTGCAATCAACGGCTGAGGAATATGGAAGAAAGTAAATGGGCTGGGAGAGTGTTCAGGTATCTGTACAGGCAAAACATTGATTCACAGTGGAGGAAAAGAATTAGGAACTTACCAGCAAGTATGCGGCCTGTGGGGTGGGCAACACAGCAACAAAGAAGGTCAAGCGGAAAGTCAGAGAGGCTGACTTAATCCAGTGGGTGGGGGAATGGAAAAGAAACCTGCCATGAGTAACTACTTAAGAGGAAATAACGAAATCAGGAAGGAGGCCATTTATGATAACTCAAAGGGAAGCTCATTGCTTTTCGAGGCGAGATCGGCATGCCTTAGAACACGCACCTATAAAGCGAGATATAAGAAAGAAGAAGAAGCATGTGCTTGCTGCGGTAAAGCTAGGGAAACTATGGAGCATGTTTTATTAGAATGTGAAGACGTCTACCCAGCGGTCGACTTAGGCACCACTGGCCTCCTTGAAGCCCTTGGTTTCAGCGGGAGCAGTGGTAAAGCAAACATGTCCGCAATAGGCATTAGTAAGAGGCGATCGGAGGATTGGTGGAAGAAAAGTAGGGAAACTACAAAAGACGGAGACGTACAAAAGCACAGTTCGCAATAGGGGATCAAAAAATTTGGGCATGATAGTTCATAACGTTTTTCTTTTCTCTTTTTTGATTGTTTAACCTAGGTAGGGCATAAGGCAGTATAATAGCAAAAGCTTGGTGGCGCAACCCACCGCCCCGTCCCAAAGGGGACGCTCATAACATCCATCCATCCATCCATCCATCCATCCATCCATCCATCCATCCATCCATCCATCCATCCATGTCTTGAAAGCGATCTGCGACGTAGCCAAAGTGCGCGCTCGCGCGCTCCTCATCTTCAAGGCGATCCGCCATGTTTGCAGAGTGCGAATAGTACCGGTAGCTTCGTATGCGCTGCGCCTTCGACGTTTCGTTCACGTTGAAGCGACAGATGCACGGAGGTCAATTGGCTTGCGGCTGCTGCCGCGAGTCCTAACTCCAGCGTTTTCACATATATACAGTTACCGCTGTCATCCACGTTACCGCTGTCATCCAGTTACCGCCACGGGTTGGTTGGTTTGAATCCATGATAGAATGTGTAAACGCGACTAAACAAGAACGTGGAAAGAAGCAGACACACAAAGACAGTGCTGTCTCTGTGCATATGTGTTTCTTTCTACTTCCTCGGTGAGTCACGCTCACACATTCCATCACTGTAAGTTTAGATAGTAAGAGAATGTTTACAAGTTTAAACAGCCGATAAAACTACTATCCTTACTTCGTACAGTTATCTACTAATTTGCTATCGCAATCGGTGCTTCGCCCGTCAGGCGGAACTGAGATTTCTTTTTTACAGCAAGGCTGTTAAGGGCTAGTTAGCCCAATATCGAAGCCGCGTGTAAAAAAAAAAGAAAATTATAGTGATCGAGATTGGCTCCAGCGTCGTCGTCCTCTTCCACAGCTGACTCGTGGCACTGCTCCCGCGTACGTCGCCGTCATTATTTATTTATTTATTTACTTATTTATTTATTTATTTATTTATTTATTTATTTATTTATTTATTTATTTATTTATTTATTTATTTATTTAGTTATTCATTCATTTATTTATTTAGAAACAGAAAGACGTAGCTAATAAATGAGAAAGACTTAAACGAACTGTGGGCATTTCACCAGTGATAAACACCGGGGCCGCACGTTTGAGCTTCGCTGGTTAGCCATCTGTGCGGAGTGCTTGGGCTGATAAGTTTTTTGTTAGTCAGCCAAACTACTCCTCGGTATACATGGCCGAAAAGTGCGTTTGGCATCAAAAACGACGACGCGAAGTGTTCCACTGCCGCTGTGAACATTTATGTTTACGCACACTTATGTTTCTTTTTTTTTAGAGTTAGCCAGAACATTAGGCAAAATAAGAAAGAGAGCTTGGTGGCGCAACCCACAACCCCGTGTCAAAGGTTACGCTCGTAGCAGTCATTCATTCATTCTATATGAACAGTAGCGCTGTAGTGCTACGGAGGCTAGAAGCATGGATGAAGGAAAAATGTAGGAGGGAGCATTCCGCAACGCGGTTGAAGCCAAACTGGTCGGCCCAACTCGTGATCGCATGTCAAAGTGCGCGGTTAGTTTTAATTTTGGCGCTCTGCAGGCAGAGTCACAGCAGGGCAGCTATATATACCCCAATAGGACAAGCATGAGCTTCCGCGATTGTTCCATTGTTTGACGTGCACCGTTGCATCTATTAGCCTCAAACAACTTACCCTGTTACACATTTCTGCAGAGTGTGGAGATACTGCTCACGTGTATACCGATTGATCTGTCACACCATATGCCTCCACTGCAGCCTTCGTCATTCCACATATGACCATCGCTCGGCGGTTTACACTACACCATAGATCAACATCAACTGCCGCAGAACTTGTTGCTATCCCGGAGGCACTTCGATTTCTCTCCGAGGATCCTCCTCACGCATGGACGATATTCTGCGATTGGAAGCCAGCTCTTCAAACGATTGTCTGTGTCCTCAGACGGGGCCCGTATTATTACATGGCTATAGAAATTACAGAGCACCTCGACCGCGCCACTAGGAATGGCCACAATGTCGCCTTTGCGTGGATGCCCTCACACTGTGGCGTGATAGGGAATGAACAGGCAGACGCTGAATCGAGAGCTGCTTCAGATAATGCTTCTGAAGTGCGCATATACCGTTCTCACGAACAGACACAAGCGCCCTACTTCGTCGCGCATTACGCAACCGCACGTCGAAACACTGGACCCAACCCGATCGACGACACCAGCGAGTACACAAATGGCACCAAGAAATGAAATTCGTATGCCTCACAGGCTTAAAAGAAGAAAAACGAGCATGGTGCACCGGATTCGCCTTCGTGTCGCATTCACCAACCGTTTTAGGGGGCAGTGATACTAGCCCAAACTGTGAATACTGTAAGGTGCTAGAAACACTTGAGCGTATATTTTGCGTGTGTCCCGCGTGCGCGCAAGAACGACAGCAACTGGTCTCTTCCATTGCAAAGATCCATAAGAGGCCGCAATCAGATGAGTTTCTTTTAGGTCCTTGACGTAATTCAAACTGATAACAAGTGCCACTATAGCTTTTTGTTAATTTGTATATACGCATCTCCTCCTTATGCCATCATCATCATTCATCAGCCCTTTCCCTCCCCGTCCCTTTTCCCCAGTACAGAGTAGCAGGCCAGAGCAAGTTATAGCCGAGTCCGACCTCTCTGTCTTTCTGTCAATATATTTCTCTCTCTTTGAAAGCCGAAATAGAGCGAAGTTTTCTAATCGTGTTCGGCGTGCCGCTAAAGCAGGGAGAGCGAAGCTTCAGGCAACGATATTCATGCTGGGCTGTCCTCGTACCTGCAGTTGCGTACAGCTCTGCTTGACGTGTTTAATACTATACGTATGTTACCTGCGTTCAACAATTTCAGCTAGATTAAAAAGGAAGCGTAAAATGTTCTCGGTGCAGCGGTGACGTAGAGGTAGAACACCCGCCTCGCACGGAAGAGGTCCGTGGTTCGAATCCCGGTGCCGGCAAATTTTTCCACCGGATTAAAAAAAAAGTCCGCGTGTTGAAAAATTGCACAAACACGCCTGGAGTGTGGCCTGATCCCGGTGACCAGAACCGGTAACGCACTCCCTCACCAGAGCAGGATTGGCCACCCTGGTGCAGTACGTGGCCACAGCCTCCCATATGAACAAAATAATCAAACCCCGGCCCTCAGTCCCCAGCAGCGGCAAAGCAACTGACCACGGCGGCGGTCAGACCTGCGGCGCAGCAGAGGGTGCTAAGAATCACTGGCTCCGGACAGGCCGCCAACGGAATATTAACCTGGCAACGTTTAACGCTAGAACGTTATCTAGTGAGGCGAGTCTAGCAGTGCTATTGGAGGAATTAGAAGGCAGTAAATGGGATATAATAGGGCTTAGTGAAGTTAGGAGGCCAAAGGAAGCATATACAGTGCTAAAAAGCGGGCACGTCCTGTGCTACCGGGGTTTAGCGGAGAGAAGAGAACTAGGAGTCGGATTCCTGATTAATACGAATATAGCTGGTAACATACAGGAATTCTATAGCATTAACGAGAGGGTGGCAGGTCTTATTGTGGAACCTAATAAGAGGTACAAAATGAAGATCGTACAGGTCTACGCCCCTACATCCAGTCATGATGACCAGGAAGTCGAAAGCTTTTATGAAGACGTGGAATCGGCGATGGGTAGAGTGAAAACTAAATACACTATACTAATGGGCGACTTTAATGCCAAGGTAGGCAAGAAGCAGGCTGGAGACAAGGCCGTGGGGGAATATGGCATAGGCACTAGGAATATCAGGGGAGAGTTATTAGTAGAGTTTGCGGAACATAATAATATGAGGATGATGAATACCTTCTTCCGCAAGCGGGCTAGCCGAAAGTGGACGTGGAGGAGCCCGAACGGCGAGACTAGAAATGAAATAGACCTCATACTCGGCGCTAACCCCGGCATCCTACAAGATGTGGACGTGCTCGGCAAGGTGCGCTGCAGTGACCACAGGATGATAAGAACTCGAATTAGCCTAGAGCTGAGGAGGGAACGGAAGAAACTGGTACATAAGAAGCCGATCAATGAGTTAGCGGTAAGAGAGAAAATAGAGGAATTCCAGATCAAGCTACAGAACAGGTATTCGGCTTTAACTCAGGAAGAGGACCTTAGTGTTGAAGCAATGAACGACAATCTTGTGGGCATCATTAAGGAGTGTGCAATGGAACTCGGTGGTAACTCCGTTAGGCAGGATACCAGCAAACTATCGCAGGAGACGAAAGATCTGAACAAGAAACGCCAATGTTTGAAAGCCTCTAACTCTACAGCTAGAATAGAACTGGCAGAACTTTCGAAGTTAATCAACAAGCTTAAGACAGCTGACATAGGAAGTATAATATGGATAGAATTGAACATGCTCTCAGGAACGGAGGAAGCCTAAAAATAGTGAAGAAGAAACTAGGAATTGGCAAGAATCAGATGTATGCATTAAGAGACAAAGCTGGCAGTATCATTACTAATATGGATGAGATAGTTCAAGTGGCTGAGGACTTCTATAGAGATTTATACAGTACCAGTGGCACCCACGACGATAATGGAAGAGAAAATATTCTAGAGGAATTCGAAATCCCAAAGGTAACGCCGGAAGAAGTAAAGAAAGCCTTGGGAGATATGCAAAGGGGGAAGGTAGCTGGGTAGGATCAGGTAACAGCAGATTTGTTGAAGGACGGTGGACAGATTGTTCTAGAGAAACTGGACACCCTGTATACGCAATGCCTCCTGACCTCGAGCGTGCCGGAATCTTGGAAGAACGCTAACATAATCCTAATCCATAAGAAAGGGGACGCCAAAGACTTGAAAAATTATAGACCGATCAACTTACTGTCCGTTGCCTACAAACTATTTATACTAAGGTAATCGCAAATAGAATCAGGAACACCTTAGACTTCTGTCAAGCAAAGGACCAGGCAGGATTCCGTAACGGCTACTCAACAATAGATCATATTCACACTATCAATCAGGTTATAGAGAAATGTGCGGAATATAACCAACCCTTATATAAAGCTTTCATTGATTACGAGAAAGCTTTTGATTCTCTCGAAACCTCAGCAGTCATGGAGGCATTACGGAATCAGGGTGAAGACAAGCCGTATGTAAAAATACTGAAAGATATCTATAGCGCCTCCACAGCCACCGTAGCCCTCCATAAAGCAAGCAACAAAATCCCAATAAAGAAAGGCGTCAGGCAGGGAGATACGATCTCTCCAATGCTATTCACAGCGTGTTTACAGGAGGTATTCAGAGACCTGGATTGGGAAGAATTGGGGATAAAAGTTAATGGAGAATACCTTAGTAACTTGCGATTCGCTGATGATATCGCCTTGCTTAGTAACTCAGGGGGCCAATTGCAATGCATGCTCACTGACCTGGAGAGGCAAAGCAGAAGAGGGGGTCTGAAAGTAATCTGCAGAAAACTAATGTTTAACAGTGTCGGAAAAGAGCAGCAATTTACAATAGGCAGCGAGGCACTGGAAGTCGTAAGGGAATACATCTACTTATAGGCAGGTAGTGACGGCGGATCTGGATCATGAGACGGAAATAATCAGAAGAATAAGAATGGGCTGGGGTGCGTTTGGCAGGCATTCTCAGATCATGAACAGCAGGTTGCCATTATCCCTTAAGAGAAAAGTATATAATAGCTGTGTCTTACCAGTACTCACCTACGGGGCAGAAAGCTGAAGGCTTACGAAAAGGGTCCTACTCAAATTGCGGACGACGCAACGAGCTGTGGAAAGAAGAATGATAGGTGTAACGTTAAGGGATAAGAAAAGAGCAGATTGGGTGAGGGAACAAACGCGAGTTAATGACATCTTAGTTGAAATCAAGAAAAAGAAATGGGCATGGGCAGGACATGTAATGAGGAGGGACGATAACCGATGATCATTAAGGGTTACGGAGTGGATCCCAAGGGAAGGGAAGCGTAGCAGGGGGCGGCAGAAAGTTAGGTGGGCGGATGAGATTAAGAAGTTTGCAGGGACGGCATGGCCACAATTAGTACATGACCGGGGTTGTTGGAGAAGTATGGGAGAGGCCTTTGCCCTGCAGTGGACGTAACCAGGCTGATGATGATGAAAATGTTCTCGCCAACGATGTACTGTCAGAAAGATCAGCTAGAGCTGCAATGCCTTACTGTTTTCATAACACATTAGCGAGAGGCACGAAGCGCAAGGGAAAAAAACGATATTATAAATGTGGCATCACATATGTCTACTCTTGATATTTCTGTTGCGCATTTAGTGTTCAGGTGCGGCAGTAAAGGCTTTGACATACGTGAAGTGCTCGAAGAAAATCAACGAACGTTATGGAGACAACAGCGCATACAAGAACTTCTGCAAATATTCTGTAAAATGGAATTTACTTTACGATCCTTGTAAAATGGAATTTACTTATTTTATGTTGGAAAAAGATCTCCGTTGGTGCATTCAAACAAAGCAAGGAGGTTGCAAGGAGAACACTTCAATTGAGTAACATAGGTGAGCAAGGGAAGCCTCAGCCTGGGGTCAACGTTTCTACGAGCAAACATATTTGTGAGGGCTGTGACTAAGACAAGTTCTCACGCTGAGGCTTGCCTTGCTTGTCCACCGTTGATTGGCTGAATGCTAAGCCAAACTTACTCTGAGCATATTTGAACAACTTTTTTGGAACACACTGTGCTCAGTTTCGTAGTCTGCTCTTTGAAAAGAAAGACAAACTTTTTTAGTAACATGTTTAAAAATTGTGGAGTAGACCGGTTGTGTAAACTTGCCTTTTGGAGCTATCTCTTACGGTGCAGCACTAGCCTAGTTACTGATTTCATGGAAACTGCACACGAGCGTTCTGTAGTTAAATGCAAAATAATGCGCGTGCCCGAACCTAATTCTAATCCTTGCACCTACCATCCTAATAACGTTCCCTTAGATCTCATCATGGCATGCAAATATCTTAGTGTACACATTACAAATAACTTAAACTGGATCATTAATACAGAATATGTCATTAACGAAGCCTATCACACGCTCGGGTACTTACGGCACAAGTTTATTAAAGCACCGTCTACTTCAAAGCTACAGCTTTACAACAGTCTAGTGCGCTCTGAACTTGACCACGCCGTTGTACGTGCTCATTTTATTACTTCACTTGAACTAGTATAAAATAATTCTACTGCTTTCATTCTTTCCAGTTATGACCGCCCCGCTAGTATATCTTCAATGAAAGTTAATCTAGAACGTATTCCACAAACTAACCACCGCCGCAGAGTAGCCTGTCTTTCGCTATTTCACCAAATTTTCCATTACACCACACTTCAAGATGACTTCATACTGCTGCCTCACCATACTCATCAGCCTGGTTACGCCCACTGCAGGGCAAAGGCCTCTCCCATACTTCTACAACTACCCCGGTCATGTACTAATTGTGGCCATGTAGTGCCTGCAAACTTCTTAATCTCGTCCGCCCACCTAACCTTCTGCCGCACCCTGCTACGCTTCCCGTCTCTTGGAATTCAGTCCGTAACCCTTATTGACCATCAGTTATCTTCCCTCCTCGTTACATGCACTGCCTGTGCCCATTTCTTTCTCTTGATTTCAACTAAGATGTCATTAACTCGTGTTTGTTCCCTCACCCAATCAGCTCTCTTCTTACCCCCCTTAACGTTACACTCATGATTCTTCTTTCCATAGCTCGTTGCGTCGTCCTCAATTTAAGTAGAACCCTTTTCGTAAGCCTCCAGGTTTCTGCCCCGTAGGTGAGTACTGCTAAGACACAGCTATTATACACTTTTCTCTTGAGGGATAATGGCAACCTGCTGTTCATGATCTGAGAATGCCTGCCAAACGCACCACAGCCCATTCTTATTCTCCTGATTATTTCAGTCTCATGCTCCAGATCCGCGGTGACTACCTGCCCTAAGTAGATGTATTCCCTTACGACTTCCAGTGCCTCGCTGCCTGTCGTAAACTGCTGTTCTCTTCTTAGGCTGTTAAACATTACTTTAGTTTGCTGCAGATTAATTTTGAAATTTTCAAATGTACTGCGGCCTCAGTACATGTCAAACCGCGTTGATCATCGGAGTAAGGTAGGAATTGATTCATGTTACACGAAGTCTTTCTTTCAAACTTTCATTCCCCGTGCATATCGGGAATGGAACGACCTTCCCTCAAGTATCGTAGTCACCACTGATAACAAACTTTTTCTGCAAAACATTAGCTCAAGTTGCACAATCTGGAGAATCTTTGCGTTATCAGAACCCAGTGTTTGTCTGTTTGCTTTAGTTCTTTTCAACCACTCTCCTCTTTATTACATATGGCTCCTAAGGATACCTTAAATGTATTTAGCGTTGCAGAGCCGATCCAGTGCGTCGTCTATGCGTGGGAGAGGGTGTACGCTCTTAAAAAAAGGGAGCGAGAAAGGAGGAATCAGCCGCTTTCCTCCGTCAGACCGGTGAGTTCCTCCTTCGCAAGCACCTCACGTGTCGCGCGCTCTTGTGACAATCAAAAGGGGAGGAACGTTCCTCCCTTGCGTGCGTATGTTGCGTCGCCGCCGTCGGTGACCCGAACATCGGCTACAATAACTTTTCGACGGAAAGTAATGCTTAGTAGCATAACCTGAGGTCTAAACTTTTCATGACAAGAGACCACCAGTATCAAACCTCCAGCTCGAACTGAAGCTGCTATACTAGAATAGTTCTACTCAAAGCAGCGCCCCGCTGCTGATGCACAACGAGACAAGTCCGAAATCAGGCATCTCGGCCAAGACATCGCAGATATCAGCCAGTCGTTCTCGTTTTGATGCGTGAAATTATGATTAAGAGAAGGTTAAGCTATATCTAGTGCATGCGCTTGTGGCCGTTTTGAAGCGCCATGCGCGACAGCTTCGAAGCGAAAGCAAAATACTTTTGCTGGCGCCGTCGACACGTAGCTGGGCGGTGTGATCGCACCACCGCCGAAAGCGACGCCGTCAAATCCATAGCTGGAACACAAATCCTACCGGCAGAGCAAGGAGAAGGTGCTCGAGCACACCAATATGCAGCTGTATATCCAGCGTCACTTGCGTGCCGGTTCGTCTGCGTGTCCGAACGCCAGCGGCGGCTTCTCCGTGATGCATCTTGTAGCGCGCACGACACTACAGAGACAGAAAGCACGACCATCAATAGAAGATGTATTTCCTAAAAGGCTGGGTACAAGCAAGCCTACAAACAAAAAGTACCCAGAAAATAAATTAGAAAAACAACTTTTACGAATTGCTGACTTCCGCGTTGCAGCTTTTCACACGCGGCTGTCGCTGTCTGTCAAGAAAAGGAAACGCTCTCGAAGATAAGCCCCAGCCCCGTCGCTCCTATTCGCCGACTCCCTTCGGACGCCGTTCCCAGCCGGAAAAATAGACGATGCAGCGCCTCGAGGTGACGCTGCATTGCTCCCTACGCCGCCAAATCCTCTACTGACGTTGCCCACTCATCTGAACCTTCTTGACGTGCAAGTCAACGGTGTTTCTGTGTCTGCACTCATAGACACTGGGGCGCATTTGTCCGTAATGAGCGCTGACTTTCGTAACCGGCTCAAGAAAACTATCACGCCCGCCACAACGCCTGTTGTCCGTGTCGCTGATGGCGGAACAGCCCCCGTAATTGGTATGCGTACCACCCGCGTCTCCTTCGCCGATCGCTCAACAATCGTGCTATTCACAGTCATCGCCCACTGTCCCCATGACATCACCCTCGGCTTAGGCTTCCTCTCCGCACATTCTGCTCTCATTGATTGTTCCGCCAGTATTCTCCGCCTTGACCTGCCTGTTCTGGATCCTGCTGAACCACACCTCAGTCGCCTCAGTTCCGTCGACTTCGTTCGCTTGCCACCTTCGGCACTGACCTACGCTGACCTAGTCGAGGCTTCAGCGACTTCGTTCGTAGCTAAGTAGTCTTTTTTCTTCTTGTTAGCTGATGTTTTTGAAGTGTTTTATTTTGCATGGAGCAGGAGCGCAAATTTTGAATTCGTGGTAAGCGTGGTAAACGTGCCGGCTTTGTCTAGGTCTGGCGGTTTCCCTCGTTTGGCCTAGGTGCTAGGCGAGACCTATTTGATAGGCCTATTTAACTATCTCAGCTAGCTCTTCGAAGTGATTTGGCGGACGTGCTCGTTGAGCCTAAGGACGTAGGCCTAGCAATGAAACCAAAGAAAGGGAAGGCCGCGGGGGACGCGGAGCAAGTGCAGTGCGACGAGTGCCTGCGCTGGTGCTCCCTCGACGAGACCAGTTTCCAGAGCATAGCAGAAGCGGATGAGTCTAGCTTTACGTGCAGGCTGTGCGAAGGGGTCAGGGAAGCAGTCCAAAAACTGGAAGGAAATTGGACAGCCAAGTTCGAGGAGCTGAAAGCAGACCTGAGGGAGGAGCGGGAGAGGCGGTTAGCTTTGCAGGCGAAAGTCGCCGAGTTGGTCAAGGTGGAAGCGGTGCAGGCCGCGCAATTAGTAAGAACCGTGGCCGAGCTTGGAGAAGAGAAGGAAAGGAGAGCAGAACTGCGTAGGCGTCTCGATGCGCTTGAGACGCGGGCAGCGGAGAATGATGGGTCGGGACACCAAGCCGGGGGCAAAAACACAGAAAGTAGGGTAGACCCTACATGCGAAGTCGGGGGCAGGGTGGCAGAGCAAGCGGTAGTCAGCTCGCCGCCAATGAATCGGCGTAGTTATAGCGAAGCAGCGCAACACGCCCCGCGGGAGGCGACGCTGCAGCCACAGGGGCGCCAGCAAGCGCGAGGAGAGGACGGGAACAAGCTAACCCCAAGGAATGAGCTCATAGCCAATGATAAGCACAACCTGGAAGTTAGGAGGGAGGGAAAGAATGCCCTAGTACTTATCAGTGGGGATTCAAATATGAGGAGGTGCAAAAGAGCTATAATGGAGCGTGCAAAGGGTGATAAGCGGGTAGCAGTCGGGACGTTGCCAGGCAGGACAACGGACGCAGTACTGAAAGAAACAAAAAGCGAGCTTTCTGAGAATGTTGCAGAGCGCAAATTGGTAGTGGTAGCGGCGGGGCTAAATGATGTGTTGAATGGTGAAGCTGCAAAAGTAGTGGAAAGATTAGCGGAGGGAGTTGACGATTTAAGGGCGATAGCACAGCAAATCCAGATCGTGGTATGCACAATGCCGGAGGTGCAGGGAAGGAACGGAGCAATTGCCAAGGACGTTGTGGCTGCAAATTGTGAAATAAGAAAGCTAAGCCAGGAGAAAGAATTTGAAGTGGCAGACATAAACAAAGAAGTGCATAGAGGAGGCTTTGGCGGAGGCTTTACACGAAATGGCATCCACTTTAATGGAAGGCTAGGAGCCGAGATCGGCTGGCGCCTGGCAGGTCGGGCAGTAGCTTTTTTAGGGGGTCCACTGCGCCTCAGGGCGTAGGGGTAGGTAGAAACAGTGTAGAAAGTGCAACAACAGAGGCTGACGCCAATAAAATGGCCACTAGGAGGTCCAGGAAGAAGACTACAAATAAATTTAACACCAGGATCAGCTACATAAACATGCAAGGCGGTAGAAAGAGAGCGAGGAGGTTAGAAACAGAACAGCAGTTAAAAGACGAAGCAGTAGGTGTATACGCGCTATGCGAAACACACCTCAGAAGACCCACCGCTTATTGAAGGCTACGTCTGGGAAGGGAGCAATAGAACAACAACGGAGAGGAAGGGAGGAGGAGTAGGTATGCTCATACACCAAGGAACAAATTGGCAAAGAATAAAGTTAACTGGCAAAGAACATGTCTGGGTATCAGGTACAATTGCCGGTAAAAGGGCATGGCTAGGAGTAGTTTATTTAGGGACAGGGGCCAAATACAGGCAAGAGAACAAAGATCTAGTGAAGTGTCTCGATGACGATATAAAGCTGTTTGGAGAAGGTGCCGAATTTGTCTGCTGGGTGACATGAATGGCCACATCGAAGATCTGGATGGATACACAGATTGTAATGGGAAGCTGATGCTAGACTTCTGTGAACGACACAACCTAGATATAGTAAATAGAGAAACTAAGTGTGAGGTACAAATCACGTGGGAGTCCCGTAACAGACAAACGATCATTGACTACTGCTTAATGTCGCAGGGATCGTATAGCTAGCTAGCAATAATGGAAATAGACGAAGAGGGGAAGTACAGCTTCGGAAGTGATCATAAGCGTATTAGTCTACAGTTGGGGGCCCTACTCAAAAGAGAAATACAGGGAAGCCAAAAAGAGTACGCAAAATTAAATGACGCGCAAATAGCGCGAATAGCGGCTGGCATAGAGGAAGCAATAAAGAAGCAGCCCATGAAAAGGTGGGATTATAATCAGTTAGAACTACTCATTAGTACAAAAATAAAAGTGGTAAAGGAGTAAACCGCTGGAGAGGAAAGGGGAAGCCACGAAGTTGGTGGAATAAGGAATTTAGAGAGGCCATCGAACGACGACGGTGGGCATCTCGGGAACACAGAGAAGCGAAGACGGCGCAGTTATATGAAGAGGAAATAGGCCAAAAATGGGAATATTATCGACAAAATAAACAACAAGTGCAGGTCCTCGTCCAGGCTAAAATAAAGCAGTCCTCTGATCGCTGGCTGGCTGAAGTTCGCGATGCAACTAAAGGGGGGTCAAGAAAATTCTGGAACCATATAAGCTGGCTGGGTAAAGCTAATCACAGAAAAGAGGAACAGATTCACGATGCCGAAGGAAATTGTTTAGAGGGAGATGACGCTGTGAACTACATTGGTTCGGTTATAGCAGAGTCATTTAGGAAATACGATAGGGTAATCGCCCCAAGTGAGGGAGCAACACAGAATAGCATAATAGAAAACAGCTTAGAATTGACCAATCTTAACTGGAAAAAGGCGGAAGCAAATGTTCCAAAATGCACGTCCGCGGGGATAGACGAAATTTCAATCAAGTTAATTAATGAACTTGGCCCAAGAAGCAAGGAAACGCTGATAAAAGCATTGGAGGCAGTCATAACAAATAAGCAAATTCCGCACAGCTGGAAACAGAGTAAAATGAATTTGATTTATAAAGGGAAAGGTGATAAGAAGAACTTAAATCTTTCCGACCAATTACGATAACATCAGTTATATATAGGCTGGCGATGCAGGCGGTGAAATTAAAAATGCAGTCATGGGTAGAAAGTAATAGAATACTTGGAGAACTTCAGAACGGGTTCAGAAGTGGTAGGCGCTTAGATGATAGCCTGTTCGTGCTTACTCAGTGCATAGAAATAGCTAAGGCGGAAAATAGACCTTTGTATTTAGCCTTCCTGGACATAAGTGGTGCATACGACAATGTGAACAGGGAACTCCTGTGGAACATATTAAAAGCTGAAGGTATCGGTAATGAGGTAATTGATTTTCTACAGGAACTATATCGAGAAAATAATGTTGAAATAACATGGGAAGGAATCAAGAGTACGACAACTGTCGAGGTTCACAAAGGATTAAGGCAAGGTTGTCCTCTATCACCGCTGCTGTTCATGCTTTATATGATAAGCATGGAAAGAAGGTTACAACGAAGCAATCTAGGCTATAATCTGTCGTACAGATTAGGCGAAAAGGTTGTTGAGCAACGACTACCGGGTTTAATGTATGCGGACGATATTGTACTGTTAGCAGATAGCCAGGAAGATTTGCAAACTCTGGTTAATTACTGTGGGGACGAAGGAGACAGTTTAGGTTTCAGTTTTAGTGCAGCTAAGTCCGGTGGGATGTTTTTCAACGATACTACTGATCAGGAGCTTACAATACAAGGCCACGAAATACCCCGAATGGCCGAATACAAGTATCTCAGGGTATGGATAAACAAAGGGCAGATGTACACGGAAAAGCACGAACACTCTCTAATAGCAAAAGGGCGAAGAGATGCCGGGATAATGAAACATAAGGCATTGTGGGGTTACAACAGGTATGAGGTACTGAGAGGCATTTGGAAGGGAGTAATGGTGCCGGGGCTTACTTTCGGGAATGCGGTCCTGTGTTTAAGGGCAGAGGTTCAGTCGAGACTAGAAGTAAATCAGAGAGCTGTGGGAAGGTTAGCACTAGGTGCCCACGAGAAAACCACAAACGAAGCAGTACAGGTAGATATGGGCTGGGAATCATTCGAAGCACGGGAAGCTCAGAGTAAAATCCTATACGAAAAACGTCTGAGGTAATTGGATCATAACAGATGGGCAGCTAAGGTGTTTAAATACCTATACAGAAAGAGCGTTGACTCACAATGGCGGAAAAGAACTAGGAAGCTAACCATTAAGTATGCCAGACACAAGGACGAAAAAGGACAGTGCATTAAACGACAGCTTAAAAATGCGGAAGGTAAAAATTGGATAAATTCAATGGAAAAGAAGCATAGTGTAGAACTATATCGATACTGGAAACAGCAGATCAGGAAGGAAGCGTTTTATGACAACTCAAGAGGCAGTGCCCTACTCTTTGAAGCTAGATCAGGATGTCTTAGAATGCGGAGCTATAAAAAGAAATTTAACGAAGAAGAAGACACATGTACTGTGTGTGGTAAATATGTAGAAACAATGGAACACCTCATACTAAAATGTGATGGTATCAATCTCGATGTCGATGCGGCCACAGTCACCCTTCCTGAGGCCCTAGGGTTCAGAGATAATGATAGTCATGTAAATAAATGTGCGGTGGAAATTAGCAAAAGGCGATTGGAGGATTGGTGGCTCAAAAGCAGAGAGGTGACATAAGGTTAAAAGGGTAGGAAGACGTATTTAAAGAAAATCGAGAAATTCAATTACACACAACACAGATAAAAATAAAAGGCAAAATAAAAATCTGAGCATGGTGGCAACTGCCATCGCCCCGTTTCAAAGGGGACGCTCCTACCTTCCATCCATCCATTCTAGTGTCATCCCCACCAGTCCCCGACGGTCACTACATCGCGGCTCCTATGCAAGACGTCCTCCTTACACACGGGATCACAGTACCCGATACAGTTTTATCTATTACGGCGAATTGTGTCTGCCTGCCCGTGGTCAACTTTGGTTTGACGACACAAGTGCTGTCACGCGGGATGTCTCTGGCCCAGCTTTGCTCATTCGCGGATCACTCAGTAGCATCCATTGCAGTAGACGACACTTCATCCGATGCTCCTCTACCATCGCAGTCGGCAAATTGTACCATCGCTGACTTACCAAAAATGATTGCGCCCGACTTGCCGTCCGAGCACGCTCGTGAACTCTACCGCGTTCTGTTTTCCTACCACGATATTTTTGGCTTTAACGATCGTCCTTTGGCCCAAACTACAGCTGTCAAACATCGCATTAATACCGGCGATGCCCCTCCTATTCATCGCCGCCCGTATCGGGTGTCACCAGCTGAGCGTCAAGTTATTCACGCAGAAGTTCGCAAAATGCTTGCCAAGAACATTATTGAACCATCATATAGTCCATGGGCGTCACCTGCTGTACTGGTCAAAAAGATGGATGGCTCATGGCGCTTTTGCGTGGACTATCGGCACCTTAACAGGGTTATCAAAAACGACGTGTATCCCCTACCTCGGATTGATAACGCCCTTGACTGCCTCCACGGTGCTCGCTATTTCTCCTCTATTGACCTTCGCTCCGGCTACTGGCAGATTGCCGTGGACGAACTCGACCGCGAGAAGACTGCTTTTGTAACACCCGATGATCTTTATCAATTCAAAGTGATGCCGTTCGGTCTATGTAACGCCCCTGACACTTTTGAACGCATGATGGACTCCCTTCTTTACGGTTTCAAATGGTCCACATGCCTGTGCTACTTGGATGACGTTATCATATTCTCCCTAATGTTCGCTACCCACCTCGAGCGCCTCTCAGCAGTCCTGGACGTTTTTCGTTGCGCCGGTCTGCAACTCGGTGCATCGAAGTGTCAATTCGGCCGTCGCCAGATTACCGTCCTTGGACATCTCGTTGACGCGAACGGAGTGCAACCGGACCCAGGCAAGATCCATGCTGTTGCGCACTTCCCTGTTCCGAAGTGTGTCAAGGATGTGCGCAGCTTCATCGGCCTTTGTACGTACTTCCGCCGTTTCGTGAGAAATTTCGCCGCCATAGCACGACCACTAACCGAGCTTTTGAAAAAAGACGCCCCTTTCCAGTGGGGCGATAACGGGGCCTCTGCATACTCACATCTAATCGACATTCTCACAAGCCTCCCGTTCTGGCCCATTTCGATCCTTCTGCGCCTACCAAAGTCCGTAATGATGCCAGCGGTCACGGAATTGGCGCAGTACTGGCACAACGCCAGCATGGCCACGACCGTGTTATCGCTTGCGCCAGCAGGCTCCTCTCACCCGCGGAGCGCAACTATTCCATCACTGAGCGTGAGTGTCTGGCCCTAGTTTGGGCGGTTGCGAAATTCCACCCATACTTATATGGCCGACCCTTTTCTGTTGTCACAGACCATCACGCGCTTTGCTGGTTATGCTCACTGAAAGATCCTACAGGAAGACTTGGTCGCTGGGCCTTACGCCTCCAAGAATATTCGTTCTCTGTCATCTACAAATCTGGCCGACTACACAAGGACGCTGACTGCCTGTCTCGCTACCCGGTCGACGAGCCTGACGACGCCGACAGTAGTACCGGCAACGGCATTTTCCCTGTGTCTGCCTTCGCTAACATCGCCGATGAGCAGTACCGAGATCTATCGCTGCGAGCACTTATCGAGCGTCTGCGCTCTACACCTACCGACGCATCCGTTCACCGATATGTCCTCCAGGGCGGCATTCTGTATCGAAGTAACTTCCTCCCTGACGGCTCTGATCATCTTCTTGTCGTGCCAAAACAGCTACGACAGACTGTGCTCTTTGAGATGCATGACGCAGCCACTGCAGGACATCTTGGGGCAACACGCACGTATGACCGCGTCCGCCGCCGCTTCTACTGGCCTGGTCTCGCTCGCTCCGTTCGACGTTATGCTGCTGCCTGTGATCCCTGCCAGCGTCGGAAAACACCTCAGGTGCTACCTGCCGGTCATCTCCAGCCGATCACCGTCCCTGTAGAGCGGTACTTTCATGTTGGATTAGACCTGCTCGGTCCCTTTCCCACGTTATCCTCTGGGAACAAATGGGTAGCCGTCGCGACTGATTACGCGACCCGATACGCTATCACTCTGGCTCTCCCTACCAGTTGCGCCACTGACGTCGCGGACTTTCTCTTGCGTGACATTATCTTGCTTCATGGCGCCCCGCGACATCTGCTTACTGACCGTGGGCGAAACTTCCTCTCGAAAGTTATCGCTGACATTGTGCGTTCCTGCTCCATTCAACACAAACTGACTACCTCATACCATCCTCAAACCAATGGCCTGACAGAGCCGTTAAACCGTACTCTTACCGATATGCTGTCCAAGTACGTTTCCAAAGACCACCACGACTGGGACAGTGCCCTTCCTTACGTAACATTTGCGTACAATTCTTCCCAGCACGACACCGCCGGATTTTCTCCATTTTATCTACTGTACGGTCGAGAACCTACCTTGCCCCTAGACATGGCACTTCCTCCTGCTGCGATCTCAACAAGCGAGTATGCACGCGACGCCATCGCCCTCGCCCACCATGCACGCCAGCTTGCCCGTGCTCGACTGACGGCCTCACAAGCCACTCAGCAGTGTCATTACAATGCCCGCCATCGTGACGTACAGTTTTCGCCTGGTGCGCTCGTGCTCTTGTGGTCGCCCTCCCGTCACGTCGGACTTTCAGAGAAGCTACTTTCGCGATACACAGGGCCCTACCGCGTGCTGCGCCAGGTGACGCCTGTGACTTACGAAATTGCTCCTGTGGGTTCAACCTCGTCCTCCCTTCTGGCATCAAGTGGTGTCGTGCATGTCAGTCGGCTCAAGGCCTACTACAATGCTTCCGAGTCCGATCTTTAGTCGCTCCGGGACGGCGCTTTTGCAGCCGGGGGTAGTGCTACGGAACAATATGTGCGATCATGAGAAGGCGAGCAGTGCGAAGACGACGACGACGATGAGAAGCTAGCGCGGGCTGTTGCCTCTTGGCCAAGCGCAGCGTATTTTCTTGTAAATATACTTGTACATAGCTTTGCGTCTGCGTCTTCCTACGTAACAATATGTAGAGGGACAATGGAAACTACAAAGTACGAAAAGCGTAATGAAAGGCGGAAGGGTAGGGGGCAAGCGCATATGCCCAGACGTGAGCGGGAGACGAAGCTAATGGGACACGCGTTGGTACGGCATCGTTGTGCGCTGTGTCGAGCGCCGGGGTTTTAGAAAGATGCAGGGCACTGTCGAGCTCAAACGTCGGTACGAAGCGAAAGCCTCTCTCTAGCAGAAAGCATGGCTAGCACGGCGCAGTCACAGCTTTGAAGTAGAGGCGCTCGGAGAGAGATGGCATGTTCCAAAGTCGGAGCTATCCTTCTCGGTCAACTGTGGCGACGGCTACGCTTCAGCCACTGTATTTACGCTATGGTTATAGTAGTTGTAGCCTAGTAGAGTGTATCGCAACAATCTTCGACACCACGACTCTCCTGGAGATGGATATAACACGACACCAGCAGTTAGCCTAGTAGACTGTATAGCAACAACCTTCGTCACCACGACCCTCCTGGAGATGGGTATAACAAAACAGACACCAGCAGTTAGCCTTCTGATATCGTCCATGGTGAACGGGATCAGTCACGGCAACAGTGGTGAGTAATCTTTGGTTCTCGTATGTAGCAGCATCCTGAGATTACGGCGAGTAACTTGTGTCATAGCCTGATTGGTTGCTATGCTGGTATCAATGTCCGCTCTCCTCCAATACCCTTACAAATCGCACGCAGTTGCTCAGTGTGTAGCAGTGAACGACGTCCTCGACGCAGCCGAATACTTTTAGTCTGTGGACAGGAAGGCCAAACATGGTTTCGAAGGCTTGCTCGAAAGCGGTGGCTTCAGCGTACCGGCCAGGTTCATCCCTTGCGCTGCACGCCCGGCCTCAAGTCCGGCCGCCGGCTTGCACGTACCCGCTTTGCAGCGGCGTACAGACGCCGCGGATAGCAGATTGTTTGCAGCTTCTGTATGAAATCAGGCGAGAAATCGTTTAAACGATCTCAACAGAATGTATATTCTAAACGTCAGCGGTTCTTGAAGCGCCATCCGCTACGGCTTCGAGGTGAAAAGCTTTGACAGCCGTCGGCATTCTGTTGATAATTGAAAGTTGCCTGTCAAAATCATTCGTTATAGTGCGGTTTAGTATTAACAGGCCTGTGGGCATTTGCCATGCCTATCAAGTGACTATACCTGAACAAGTATTCTATCGAAATTTATCGCTGAATTAAGTATAACAGAGAATCACTCGCTGGCACTACAATGCAGGTCGAAACATCACTGCTATATACGAATGTTCCAGGAATATCGATGTGGGCAGTTCGAGCTGTGTTTTTGCATGTGCCGTGTGTTGTGTGTTTTAGTTGCTCTGTTCTACTGCAATAAGTGCTGTGTTGTGCACTGTACGCCTGTGAAACTGTTGGTCGTGGCTTTGCCGAACGAAAAGTGCAAAATGGAACTGCGTTTCTTTTTCGGATGAATATTATCAGCGTCCCCTTTGGCACGGGACGGTGGGTTGCGCCGCCAAGCAATTACTATTATAATGCCTAATGTCTTACCTAGGTTGAAAGAGAAACCCCACGATCAATTACCATAAACAAATTTTTTGACCCCCTATTGTGAAGTTTGTTTTTGTACGTCTCCGTTTTTAGTCGTTGGCCCTACTTACACCAATCTTGCAATCGCTTCTTACTAATCTCTATTGCGGACATGTTTACTTTCCCCCTGCTCTCGCTGAACCTAAGGGCTTCAAGGAGGCCAGTGGTGCCTAAATCGACGACTGGGCAGATATCTTCACATTCTAATAAAACATGCTCCATCGTTTCTTTAGTTTTACCACAGCAAGCACATGCTTCTTCTTCCTTCTTAGATCCCGCTTTATAAGTGCGTGTTCGAAGGCATCTAGATCTCGCTTCGAAAAGTAGTGAGCGCCGCTTTCAGTTATCATAAATTGTTTCTTTCCTGATTTCGTTTTTTCCCCTTAAGTAGTTACTCATGGTAGGTTTCTTTACCATTGCCGCCACCCATGAGATTATTTCGGCCTCTCTGACATTCCGCTTGGCGTTCTTTGTTTCTGTGTTGCTCATCCTACAGGCCGCATACTCGCTGGCAAGCTTCCTAGTTCTTTTCCTCCACTGTGAGTCAATGTTTTTCTTGCACAAGTACGTCAACACTCTTGGCATTCTTCCATATTCCTCAGTCGCTCTTCCTAATCAATTTTACTGTGAGCTTTCTTCCCTTCAAAACTTGTTCAGCCCATATCATTGGTCATATCACCACATTTTCGTTAAGGTCCCTGAATAAAACTGAAAGGTAGCGACATGCTTTTATCCAGCCGCCGCCGCTGTTGCGAAGAATGTGCGAGGAGCCAGAAGAGAAAGGCTGCGTCTCCCGATAGGTTGAGCACCGTCAGGTTGTGTTTTTCGCGCCCTTTTCCCTATATTTTATTTATTTTTCGCGTCTCGGTGCACTCGGCACCATGACAGCTGGCCGTCGAGTGTCCGCGGCAAGGCTTTCGCAGGGGATTTCGGATGTTTCGTCCTAGTTTCGTGGCTAATCGCGTCATTGAAGAACTCATTTTTGGTTTGTTTTATGTTAGGGATTGATTTTAAGAGTACTCGAGGTGCAAACGTCTACGAATGGAGCTTTTCCGCCTTGCTGACGGGTTGCGGTACTCATGCATGGCTAAGCTAATGCACGGGTGCTATTCCCGGTGCTCGTTCAGATTTGTCTTCCTGATCGCTCTATCGCCAACAGGTGTATCCCAAACAACACAACGACATGCACAGGGCGTCCTCGTGACATAGAATCGAGTACGTTTGGACGTCCTCAGGGCGTCGCCACATGAGCATCAAAATATCCCTATTAAGTGCTCTTGCCCGGCTTCAGCACATCCTCAGGACGTCCCCAGAAGAGCATTAGAGGATCTTTTCAGTGCGTGTTGAGCATATTTTAAAGGCCTAGGCATTCCCAGCGCCCAGTAAAAATCTGTGATTTTAATAACTTAATTAATCTGTTTTCTATCCGCTAGGTGAGAACTTCATGCTGAAAACTATAGCATGCACTTTCTGCTTGACAGAGCATACTTTTGAGCCCTGTTGCACAGGGCCATGAAATGAAAAGATAGACCCATAATGACGCACACAAAACCATTTTATTAATTTTACTTATAAACGGCGCATGTCACACTGACAAAAATGTTGAAAGAAGCCTGACAAAGCCAGGGTAATTGTCCGCTTGAAATGTAATTATCCAAAAATACTGAAGCGCGAGAGCCCATAGGAGTCACTGAAAGAAATAATAAACAGCACATTGTCAAAAACAACTTCTATCAAATTACAGAGAAATAACAAATGAAACAGGTTATACCACATACATGGAGGCACTGAAGCAGAAAATTATTGCAGGAAGCACCAAAGCAATTTACTACTGGTTATCGAATGTTGCTATTTACGGCAATATCAATCCAGTCAATTTTTTTTTCCATAACGAATACTTTTCACCTTCTTAGCCGTAACATGATTTCTTGAAAAATATTAAGTATAACAGCATCTAGCTTAGAGGCCGGCAAAGCGGGATATTTGCCACCGGCCACTGCTATAAAGTCGGATTGCTTGGACGTTCGCAACGATGCTCTTGTTCGTAGAAACAGCGCGCAGAGGATGAGAGTGACGTTACAGCGGCGCTGAACCATGAATAAGCGATGGTCAGAAACGCTGAAATCATCACATTGAAATTGTCCACTTTAGCGACCCGGCATAAAATGTCACTTAATCTGTGGAAAGCAGCTTCGGTGATTTTATTCTACAGGCGAAGCGGCACCGTGAGTTGTAACACCCGTTCCATCTGACACAAAGAGCTCCATGGCAAAGTGGCACGAAGCCGTCTGATTTACTATGTAAATGATGAAGGTTCTGTCTACCCTGTTCGCTAATTAAAAACATGCGCTTACGCGTCTATTTCTTCCTCGTGCAAATCTACGTTCCCCTGTCTGCCACCCTGTAAAATATGAAAAGGACTTACCCGCTGTTCGCTGCCATGTTTTTCTTCAATGCTGCACTTGGTTTGGACTGCCTTCGCTTGACTTTTCAAATCGAAAGTGCCAATGTGGCAGCCGCAAAGGTACACGCACAAAAAAAAAAAAATGGGGTGGCTTGGTCGCTGACGTCGCGGGATACACTGCTGGTTCATCATTTCATCACCAACTCAAACGCTATCGCCCGCGGGCACACAAAACGATGCAAGTTAAAAAAAATGGTTCAATCAAGAATAGTGGTGAGGTATCAAGAGCTTAACTCAACGAAAAAGAAATCAAGATCAAGCTCAATGGCGTAGTAACGACGTCACATGGAGTGACGTCGTTGAACACGCACCTATAAAGCGAGACATAAGAAGGAAGAAGCAGCATGGGCTCACTGCGGTACAGCTAGGGAAACGATGGAGCATGTTTTATTAGAATGTGAAGACGTCTGCCCAGTGGTCGATTTAGACACCACTGGCGTCCTTGAAACATTTGGGTTTAGCAAGAGCATGGGAAAAGTAAACATGTCTACAATAGAGATGAGTAAGAGGCGATTGGAAGATTAGTGAAAGAAATAGGGAAACGACAAAAAAAAAACGGGGACGCACAAAAGCGAAGTTCGCAATAGGGAGTGAAAAAATTTGGTTTTGGGAGTTCATAGTGTTTTTTGTGTTTTCTTTTTAACCTAGGTAGGACATAAGGGAGTATAATAGCAAGAGCTTGGTAGCGCAATCCCACCACCCCGTTCCAAAGGGGACGCTCATAACATCAAATCAAATCAGTTTATTTTCATCTCAAGGATGAGGGCAGGCTCGGGATAAAAGTGACATCAGTCACTTGAGGGGAACCCGAGCCTCCCTGATACATGGAATGCATTGAGGACAAACGAACAAAATTCGTTCATAGCAAGAAGGGGTTAATATTTACAAGTCGTAATACACATAGATTCATCATGAACTGAAAATATAGATATACAGATTCCTTTACGGTTAAATTATACAGTATAATACATGAACACAAATTCCAATATACACTGAAAGTTTAGTTAGTCATAAACAATATTGCGTTGATTTCATGATAAAAGGGCTTCCCTAATAACACGTATGCCACATTCTTCAATTATTATCTTTTTTTTAATTATTTGTTTAATAAAACAGGAACAGTGAAGCGAAGCATTTGTCGGCCAAAGTGTGTTCTGCACAATGGCATGATCCAGTGTTGTTGGTGACGAGTAGGGTATGGGATAGTGTATGGTTCAAGTTGAAAAATATCCAAAAAAGCTCGATTGCTATGGAGCACGGATTTTTTATATCTTATTGCCAGGTAATAATCGTAAAGCTGATGAATTGGGATAATGTTAAACCGCTTAAATAATTCACCCGTATGTGCATAGTAGTCAACATTAGCAATGTGCCTAATCGCTTTTTTCTGTAGTTTGTATAGTCTATTAATGTTCGTTGCTGTTGTACTTCCCCATACCAAAAAACAATAACTGACATGCGATAAAAACAAGCTGTTATAAAGTGTTATCTTAACGGAAACTGGAAGCAAGGAACGCAGTCGTGCAAGTATACCTACACATTTGGAAATATTCGTTATTAGTTTATTAATTTGTGGTTCCCATGACATTATACAATTAAAAAACACTCCTAAGGTTTTAACCGCCTCTACAATTTCAATCGTCGCGCTACCTAAGCGTAAGGCATCGCGTGGAGAAGTAAGCTGCATCCGCGAGTGAAAAATAACAGCTTTTGTTTTTGATGCGTTAATGACTAATGAATTTTGCTCACTCCATGCATATAAGTTCTCTAATGTAGATTTGATAAGTGTAGTCAATGCACTCATATCGTTACCGGTGAAGAAAATGCTAGTGTCATCGGCATAGATTATATATTTAAGTTTATCATTAATTTTTACAATGTCGTTGATGTATAAGTTAAAAAGCAGCGGCCCTAAAATGCTACCTTGTGGTACCCCAATGATTATCGGCTGAAGAGAAGAGCAGTAATTGTTAATTTTTACACATTGTGATCGGCACTTAAGATATGATTTCAAGAGTGAAAGTGGGATGCCACGAATACCATACATTTCTAGTTTTTCAATTAAAGTGTAGTGACAGAGACGATCAAAGGCCCTGGAAAAATCTATAAAGATTCCAATGCAGAGTTTCCTATCTTCAAAAGATTTTAGAATTATTTCTTTTTGTGCTAGTAAAGCAGTCTCAGTCGACCTGCCCTTCATGAAACCGTATTGCGATTTTGTTATTATGTGAAATTTGGTGCAAAAGTTTATAACTCTTTTAAAAATAATTTTTTCAAAGCCTTTTGAAAATATCGGTAATATGGAGATGGGTCGGTAGTTCCCAAGGTCATTTTTGTCTCCTTTTTTATGTAGCACAGTGACAACAGACGTTTGCATTTGTTTTGGAAAACAGCCTGTCGATAAAGACAGGTTATAAATGTGAGTGAGCACAGGAGCTATAATATGGATTACATGCTTGATCGGAGATATTTGAAAACCGTCTATGTCACGTGCGCTGGTGTTCTTTAGTGTAGAGAACGTTAAGACTATTTCTTGATCGTCGGTTGGTGCGAAAAAGATGCTGTTCGTTTCTGTAGTCTGTGCACGAGTTACCGTTGGCTGTAATTGTTGCGTTGGCTGTACAACGTTTATGAGAAAGTGGTTAAATTTTTCAGCAAGCTCTAGATCTTTAACAATGCGGCCATCTATTTCTATTTCCGTAATTCCTGGGCAAATAGGGGTCCTGTGAAGTAACGTGTTAAACTTCCTCCAGATGTTTGCACTCCCATTGCAGAAGTCTGGATCGAATTGTTGACTTAAATAATTTCTTTTTTCTTTCCTAATAAACGCATTTACTTTATTTCGGAATTCTTTGAATGTTTTAAGGTCTGATATGTCTCTAGTTCTTAAAAACCTACTAAAGAGTTTCGTTTTCCTTTTGATCATTTTTAAACACTCATAATTTATCCATGGTTTTCGATTTTTACGGCATTCTTTTACAACCTTTTCTTTGAAATGCTTCAAATAAATTTGTTTAAGGATAGCTATGAATGTCTCGTAGGCTGAATCTGCAGTTAACGAAAGGTAGACTGTACTCCAATCTGTTTGGGAAAGACTTGTGCTAAAAGCAGCCAAGGTAAGAGGCGTGATGTCTTGAACTGTTCTAGTCGGTAACTCCGTCGGCTTTTTGGTAGTACTGTCTGTCATAAAATAAAGTGCTAGGTGGTCGCTTATATCGCAGTACAATACACCTGACTCCACGTTATCTTTGTTTATGTTGGTAATAAACACATCAATTAAAGTTGCTGAATTTGGTGTGATACGTGTGGGGGTCTCTTACTATCTCGTAACCATTTGAAACAACCATAGCCACAAACTCAGTTACTAGGGGAGAAGACTCTAGTACGTTGATGTTGATGTCGCCACCAAGAATTAGTCTTAAATTGTTGTCGTTTACGTAATTGAATAATTGTTCAAGAACACTGGTGAAATTATTTACAGATGAATCAGGTGGTCTGTATATGACAGAGTAAACGTAATTTCGTGACGTTAGAGTTAAGCATTCAATGTCGGAATTAATAAAAGAAAATTCTGATACTATTCGAGAGTCTGTGTCGTTCTTTACTAAAACAGCAAGTCCACCCCCTTTTTTATTCGTACGGTTGAGGAAGTAAGTGTTATAGTTATCGTGCCTGTAAACCTGGTCTTCTACCGTATACCAAGTTTCCGTAATCATTATGATGTCAAAAGTAAAAGAAAAGGTGTTAAGAAAAGCAGATAGTTCATCTTCCTTGTGTCGTGCTGAGCGAATGTTTAGGTGAAAGCAGCACAGTTTGTCGCGAAAGCGACTCGCTACAAGATTATTTACGTCACGAGATGATATCGCCATGGCGAAAGAAAAGATGCACCACAACAGCGCACAGCGATTCTAAGCAATCTTTTCAATGTCACATGTTTCACGAATGTGCAGGACACGCGAGTTTTCATCTTTCCGTGCAAGAATACGCCCATCATTCGTCCACACAAACTTCCAGTTTGCTGTTTTCTTTTTAGCTATTGCCATGCCAAGAAGTTGCTTTAAAACTGGGCATAAGTGTTCATTGATGAACACAGGCGTGTTAGAGGAGTGGCCAAGATCCTTTGTCGAAATGCGCGTTTTCTTTGCTTTTTGAAGCACCGAATCGCGTTTGGAGCGGCTCTTGAATTGGACTACTATGTTCGGGTTTGAAGTGGAATTTTTTGCAGGTACACGGTGACACTTTTCGACATCATCTTTCGAGATGGAAACATTTAACAGTGCACCAATCTCATGAAGGGTACTAGGAAGGTCCTCATCAGCAAGTTTGGGTATTCCCTTAATTTCAAGGTTACATTTGCGAGAATATTGTTCTGAGGCGGTGATCCTCTGATCCTGTTGAGACATTTGTTTCCTCAAAGCTTCGCACTCAGTTGTTAGCTTTTCATTGATGCTCCTTAGAGACTTGTTGTCCCTCTCAAGATCAACGTTTCCTCTCTTTAATTTTTCCACATCCTCATTCAAAAAGCTCACACTGTTTTTTAGGTCTCTTATTTCCTTCCGTAGTTCTCTCTCAATTGCAGATTTGAATTCAAGCATTTCTTTTCTCATCTCTTCTCGAAACTTTGCTAATTCGCTCATATTCACAACACCAAATTATCACTTTGGCAGCAGAGAGGCAGCAATTGAATTATACTTGTGTAGTAAGAAAATGATTGCTAACCTGCAATAACCGAAAACAGGCGTGTGAGGAACGAACTTTCGCTGCCCTCGCTGCTGCCAAGTGAGGTTCAGGGCTCCAATGCAGCAGCTTTTATAGAAGGTGCCCCTGGCGGTGCCTTCCGTCGGTAGTGTCCCTGCCTCGTCAGGCAGTGTTCGTGCCTCGGCACGTGTCGATGCGTCGATTTGCCTCTCGATGCGTGTGGCGCAGTCAGCAGTCGTAGCGATACAGTCAGTAGACCACGTGTAGATGCGTCGATTTTGCCAGCGCGCCGTCAACTGCAATAACCGAAAACAGGCGTGTGAGGAACGAACTTTCGCTGCCCTCGCTGCTGCCAAGTCAAGGTGTTCGACATCCATCCATCCATCCATCCATGTGTGTGTGTGCGTGCGTGTGTGTGTGCGTGTGCGTGTGTGTGCGTGTGCGTGTGCGTGCGTGTGCATGTGCGTTTGTGCGTGTGCGTGCGTGTGCGTGCGTGTGTGCGTGCGTGTGTGTGTGTGTGTGCGTGCGTGCGTGCGCGTGGGTGCGTGCGTGTGCTTGCGTGCGTGTGTATGTGTGCGCGCGATGGATTGATGTATGGACATCCCGGAGGGAAATAGAAAGTGTTGCTAAGAAACTTCAGCCAGGAGTTCAAGCACGTGAACAAGGGGACGACGATCGCGTACATCGAGGAAATTGCAGAAACTGGCAGTGCCTTTGTCTTCTCGGATCCTGCCGCAACATGATGGTGATGATCCCTATGTTTACGTAAGTTCAACGCCGCGATGTTCTAGAGATGCCATTCCTTCAATTCGACAGTGCACTTCGATAGTGGTTAGAGCGACGCTCCTCCCACGTTATCAGCCGGCCGTCAACGGTGGGTGATAAGCGTGCCAGTCATGCGGAAGGCATCACTACAACATCGTGTCGTACTTGCACTTCCTTCCTTGTATGCGCCAAAGAAAGCTTAGCGGGATTGTTTTTTTTCTTCCTTTTTTTGCAAATATCAGTAACGTACACTATGCTTATGACACGTACTTTGTTTTCCAGCTTCGAACTAGCACTGTTCGTATGCCTAGTCGCATCCATCGCTTCGCTTGCCTGGAGTCGGTTATGTTGGTTTTGGAGAGGGAGAAACCGTTGCTCCCATGCATGAGGGAGGAAATTTGCTCCATTTAAAGACAAGCATGCTAACATTGGCGTTCTCTTCATGGAGCAAGGGTCACTCCTTTTTTTCTTAGAGTGTATGTCCTTTGTGATCTTGTTCAGTCGACGATAATGGATGCAGGAGCCTAGGGTTCCATCCTTTTTCTTCACCAAGACTACAGGACATGCCGGGGTGTTCGACGCCTGGCTGATGTCGTTCTGCAGCATTTCGTAGACTTGTTGCCTAATAGCTTCGCGTTCTCACGTCGAAACTCGCTAACGGCTCTGGCGGAGCGGTCGAGCGCACTCTTCGGTTATTATGACGTCGAAAAGCAGTTTTTGTATCGTCGGCGACTTCTGAGCTGCTACTGCTTACTCAGCGGGAGACATGGATTTATGTCGAAGACTGGTTCGGGAACTATGCTCGTCGGGGTAGAGGCGGTGGGATCCGAGAAGACAAATGCACTGCTAGTTTCTGGAATTTCCACGATGTATGCGATCGTCGTGCCCTTGATGACGTGCTTGAACTCATGGCTGAAATTTGTCAGCATTACTTTCGCTTTCCCTCCATGCAATCGAGCGATCCCTCTTGCGACGCAAATTTCACGGTCGAGCAATACGCTATTGTCGCCCTCGACGACGCCTTCCACACTTGCGGGTGTTTTGCTGCCGACGGAAATGACAATGCTGGAGCATGGCGGGATACTGACTTGGTCCTTAAGTACACTCAAGGCACCCTGACTGGGAGGTCTCTCCGGCGGTATCGCTTAGTCTTTGGAGAGCGTTATCGACTTCGACCTCAGGTCGATGATTGCGCCGTGTGGTTTCAGGAAGTTCATGCCGAGAATTGCGTCTCGCGAGCACTGTTGGAGGACAACGAACGTCGCAGGGTAGGTGCGCTCATGAACTGTTATTCTTGCAGTGGAGATTCCAGTCGGCGTTATGATGCGTGCTCGAGCTGTCCGAATGTGAGGGCCGTCCCATGCAGTCATGAGTTTCTTCAATTTAGCGACGAGCAATTAACTGACGACGGAGTAGTCGCCAATGTCTACAAGCGCGGTGACTTCCTCGCCGTCGAGAAGCACGTCGAGGTCGGTGGCTTTTGGTCGTGTGTTGCTGTTCGGTCTTGGCGTCGGATGACGGCTGCGTCGTGTTGACGTGTGGCTGAAAGGTTGCGTCGTCAGCTGTTCTTTTCTCGGCGTATCCTTTGATTGCAGGCTTCGTCGGCACAGCGGCGTCTCGTGGATATGTCGTTGAGACAGTCCTGTCGGCGTATTCGTAGATAGCGGAGGATCTCCATCAGTTCGACGTACAGCAACCGCACCTCAATTGGTTTCTGCTTTTAGCTTTCCTGATATGGGCCGACAGAACTGCCCCGGGCTGGGCCAACGTATGGTCAGCGCTGCGGCGACAGGTTGCGTCCAAGTGATGCGAACGGGATGGTCGTGGAGGGCTGCATTGAGTGACGGCGAGGTAGTCGGCGATATCGCGTGGCCGTGCCCCTTGCTGTGGGCGCGACTCGGTCACAGCAAAGCCTCGCAGTCCAAAGTTGCGGTAAGGGCACCAGCGGTGATGGCAGAGCGAGTGGCGGGGGCTCGGGGCGCCGAATGCCCGTCTTCCTCCGGTAGCTGCGCTGTGCGACGGGCAAGCGTGCTGGCGATGGCCGCGATGCACGACGGAAATGCGGCGTCGCGGGCTTCTGGCGCTGTCGCTGAGGGGGCCCTTGACGGCGGGCGACGGCAGCGTAGGTCATCGCTTCCGGCTAGGGCTACGGCGATGCCCGAAGTTCTGGTTCTTCTAGTGACCGCTGAAGCTCTTCTTTAACTATGTCAGTGATTGAGGTCACCTGGGGCTGCGACCTTGGGTACAGCTTCTGCAGCTCTTCCCGTACGACCGCTCTGATCCTCTGGCAGCTTCGGCGGGATTTGTTGTCAGCGCAGGCCTGTGGCATTGCCTGGCACGCATATCAAGCGTCTTCTCGATCGTCACATGGATCATCGTAGCCATAACAAGGGACACAGCATCATCTTTCAATGGCTTCCAGGACATTACAGCATCAGCGGGAATGACCAAGGCGACGAAGCCACCCGATCTGCACATAAAAGTGGTTAACGTGTCTTGATTCCGCTTTCGCGAACAGACGCTGCGGCTGGGCTGCGACTGATGTCCCGTGAATGTACTTTGCCTTTGTGGGACTCGAATGCTTTCACCATGTGCCATTTGCGTTCCTTGTCTCCAGACATACGGATACACCTACCACCTGGGTTACCACGACGTGAACAGACCATGCTCTACCTTCTGTGGCTAGGCGTTGCATTTACAAAGTCGTATGCTTTCTTTATTGGAATGACCAACAGCCCCACGTGCGCAACATGCAACATCGATGAGACTCTCGCACATATTATCTGTGTCTGCCCACGATATCGTGCCCAGAGACAGGTGCTGTGCAGAGTACGGGACCAGTTCGACAATCGTCCACTATCGGAATTCAAAGGTTTAGGTCAGTACCCCCACAGAACATCCACGCTAAAGGCCTTACTCGCGTTATGAAGGTTCCTGCGGTCTGCGGGGCTTCACGATAGACTGTAAGAACGCCGCCCTCTACCGTTTTGTAGTGTACGTGGTTTGGTCGTGCTCGTCTCTATTTTTTTTTCTATCTCCCCCTTTCGCTCTCTTTCTCTTTTTATCCCTCTTCACCCTTCCCGCCGTGCAGGGTAGCCAACCGGAGCTGCCTCTGGTTAACCTCCCTGCCTTTCTATGCATCGTTTTCTCTCTCTTCTCGATCGTTGTGGCCTGCGAAACAAAATCAGCGGTGGGCGAGTTGCGTATAAATGCGGCGAAGAGCTGTTCTTTCACACCCCGCCTCAAGAACCGAATTTCCTTTTCTTCATACATTTCAGGGTCGGCCTGTCGGGAGGAGCGAGTCATTTCCTCTGCAATGATCGTGATGTTTTCATTTGGCAGCTGCATGCGGGCTTCCAATAGAGCTTCGGCTCGCTCTTTGCGCACTACGCTCGTAAACGTCCGAAGAAACTCGCAACGGAACAAGTCCCATGTTGTCAGGATCGATTCCCGGTTCACAACCCACGTTCTGGCGGCGTCTTCTAAGGCGAAGTATACATGCTGCAGCTTGTCGTCAGAGTACGAGTTGTTGAAACTTGCGATTCATTCATAGGCCTCCAGCCAGGTTTCTTGATCTTCAGCAGATGATCCACTGAAGGTCGGTGTTTCCCTGGACTTTCGCAGCACGATGGGGGCGCCGTTGGGGTTGTAGACGTGGCCATAACCTTCTTCGTTGTCTCAGGTAGAAGTCCGTGCTACGCAGGCGTTTTAACCTGCGGCTTGCGCGATGGTCCAGGACGGCATTGGTGTTTTCTTCGCGGTGCCGGCTTTGATCACGGCAAGTATGTTACCGGTATATGAAGGTAAAGCACGGTCGGTATCACGGCCGGTATATGAAGGTAAAGCACCTCCACGAGATTTCCCGTAGTAGTGACAGTGAAGAAAGCAGCAAAACTGTGAGTTACGAAACTATCTTTTTATTGGGCGAACCTGTGCCCTCAAACACAGATTACACACTCAAGGAACGACAGCGGCGAACACAATCGGCGATCGTTGAAAACTTCATGTGCCGGTCAAGGGCATCGGCTTTTATACATGAGTCATCGAAAGTTACAAAGCAATCGCTGGTGTCCGCGTGTCTTACAGAAATTCAACATAATTCGTGCAGCACATGCAATCCGATTACACAAGCTCCAGCGGCAATAGACAACAGATAAAACCATAGGTAACATTAGAGAAATATCCGATACGCACGGGCTCGTCCCGCTATGAGCGATAATACTTGTTAGACGGTGAAAAGCGGTCACCCGTAAAAGATAAACGAGTACATGTGTCAATACATATTTATGTATTCGAAACATTGCGGTGACCAGTGGTCCCAGTAACATATAACGGCCCACAGTTCTTGGCTGCGCTATCTCCGGGATCGGCCCCTGAAAAGAGGCTGGAAAAATACGCGACACGAAAATGTGACGTTAAGTTGCTAAAAAAAATTGCCACGGTAGAATACGGTAAACCTTGTTTGTCAAGCCATAACACGGTTTTGCTTGGTTTGGGAAAGGGCACAGACTCAGCTCGTCGCGGCCCCAGCAGCGAACGAATGGACGTTCATGCTGCGTCTCGCTTCAACGCGAACTAAGCGTCGAAAGCACAGTGCATACTAAGCTACCAGCACTTGATGCTCTTTGTACACATGGCAGATCGTTTTTAAGACATGGGCGCCCACGCATCAGCAGTGACAGGTTAAATCCCAGTTTGACCTTGGCTAACTCGAAGGTAAAATTTACAGAGCCAGGCCTTCTTGTGGGCTTTTACCTGGAGTAGTAGAGCTATGGCTCTCAAAAGAATTGGCCGTAGAGCAGGTATCCCCTGGACCATTGGAGTTAGAGAGTGAGTGTCAAAGCGGCAGAAGGGCAGCGCATTTGAGGACGGCATAAAATTAGACGGCGCGCTGAAATTAGGAAGTTTGTTGGCGCGAGTTCGAATCAGCCAGCGCAAGACAAGGACAATTGGAGATCGCTGCAGATGCCTTCGTTATGCAGCGGACAAAAAAAAGGTTCGTGCAGATGATGATGACAGTGAAACACGAGCGTAAGGTGTGCGGTTCGTCTGACGTTTCTTTTTTTTTTTTGCAGGCTTGCAGAGCGACGGGTACCTGCCCCCTGAAGAGGGGCTTCCGTTACACTTGACCCTGCTTCCAGAGCACCTGAAAAATTTGGGCTACAGAAATCACTTGGTCGGCAAGGTACAGTGTTTGCCTATCTTTCCGTTATCTTCGCAACTTTATTCTTGTTGTACTGTGTATGCTGCTCTTTCACCCTGTTCCTTTAGCACAGAAGCAAGCTTCTATACAGCAGCTTATTTGTTCTTTAGATAAGATAGGAGTGTTATTGCTTCACGTACGTATTCAAAGCGAAGCTTTGGCTCTTCTCCCTACGTTCCTGGTCCTTCTGGGATGGCCTTGCAAAGTGTGCCCCTGGATTTCTTGCAACACCATCAAATGGCGATCGCCTCCTCTTGTTTTGCTCGCGCGCGCTGATGGGTTTTGTGCAACACTAGGAGATGGCGCTCGCCACCGCGCATCCTGGTATATGGATAAACGAAGGCAATGGACGTATGGAAGCACAGGAAAAAAACATAACAGTAAAGGGGAAGAGAAATGCAGCCATAATGAAGCACAGAGCGCTATGGGGATACAATAGGTACGAGGTCCTCCGAGGTATGTGGAAAGGTGTAACGGTTCCAGGACTTACTTTTGCAAATGCAGTTGTTTGCTTTAAATCAGGGGTGCAATGAGGACTCGACGGGAACTTAAGGTCAGTGGGTCGCCTCGCATTGGGCGCTTACGGGAAGACTTCATATGAAGCTGCGCAGGATGATATGGGCTGGACTAGTTTCGAAGTGAGGGAAGCTCGCAGTAAAATTGAGTATGAAGAACGGCTGAGGAATATGGAAGAAATTAAATGGGCTGGGAGTGTGTTCAGGTATCTGTACAGGAAAAACATTGATTCATAGTGGAGGAAAAGAACTAGAAAGCTTACCAGCAAGTATGGGGCCTGTAGGGTGGGCAACACAGCAACAAAGAAGGTCAAGCGGAAAGTCAGAGAGGCTGAATTAATCTCATGGGTGGCGGCAATGGAAAAGAAACCTGCCATGAGTAAGTATACTTAGGAGGAAAAAAACGAAATCAGGAAACAAACCATTTATGATAACTCAAAGGGAAGCTCATTACTTTTCGAAGCGAGATCGGGATGCCTTAGAACACGCACCTATAAAGCGAGATATAAGAAGGAAGAAGAAGCATGTGCTTGCTGCGGTAAAGCTAGGGAAACGACGGACAATATGTTTTATTAGAATGTGAAGACGTCTACCCAGTCGTCGACTTAGTCGCCACTGGCCTCCTTGAAGCCCTTGGGTTCAGAGGGAGCAGTGGTAAAGCAAACATGTCCACAATAGACATTAGTAAGAGGCGACTGGAGGATTGGTGGAAGAAAAGTAGGGAAACGACAAAAGGCGGAGACGTATAAAAGCACAGTTCGCAATAGGGGATGAGAAAATGTGGGCGTTGTAGTGCATAGTGTTTTTTTTTTCATTGTTTAACCTAGGTAGGATACTGCAGTATAGTAGCAAGAGCTTGGTGGCGCAACCCACCGCCACGTTTCAAAGGGGACGCTCATAACATCCATCCATCCATTCCGGCCAGCGCCACCATGGCAGCATCCCCAGCTTGTATGTATCGCACGTGTTGTGCTTGCTTTCTTATGCGACAAAAAAACAGGCGCTAGGCTGTAGAGGTCACGTGTTGGGCTGTAATAGTGCAAACATTACAATCGTTCATAAGCTGAAAAAAGCGCTTGGAGCTGGCGTCTCAACAGCATGTTGGCCGCGTATGCAGAAGGAGTACGTAAACATGTGCCAATCAAATGGTTCCAAAGCGAGCACTCTGCGTGGAAAACACTCAGGCCCGAAAGAAGCTTCACGCGGATCAGGAGCGCCTTCCCTCCAAAGCGAAGCGTCATGCAGACCGCGAATGTATGCGGCTCGAAGACGGGAGGCAAGCCAACGACGCGCGGCGGCAATGAATGACGACGGGCGTCGGGCGACGGGAGCACTACTGCCAGAAGCGACCAGCGCGGCAACAACGCGTGGCGGCCATGGAAGACAAGGAGCGGGGTGAGCACCGAGACCGGAAGCGACAAACAGTACAGTAATTCTTGTCAGTGAAAGGAAACAGCATGGAAAGCTTCGCTTTGATCAATCAATTCCCACAGGGCGTGGGATCCGCGTATCTTTTTCCATACAATCGCCCCATGGCTGAAAAAGGAGCCATCGTGGTGACTTACGGCTACAGTGTACTAGAAGCGTGTAGTGTGTTTGAGGCTGAGGCGGTGGCTGAAGCTTCTTTTGTACAAGTCGCCAGGTGACGCCACTTCAGCATGGACTGTATGGAACCCGCAGTGCTTCCCGCGACACGCTTTGCAGCGACGGCTCCTTGCACCGGTTGCGCTTGTGAATGTAGCTCTATTTTTTGTTGCGGTAGCAATTGCGTGAACACACCAAGCGCAGTTCTAACGTCGGCGTCGGCGTCTCCTTGCGGTTCCGTATGAAGTACAAAGGTGATGACAACGTCGCCGCGTGCCCTACGCTGCATGTGTGAGCGAAAGTGGGCGAGGGCAGCCCACTATCGCTGCTTAACCTCACCCGCGCGGAGCGACCAATACAAAGAGGAAGCGCGCCGTCTTCTTTAACGCGCAAGGCACCCACCCCACCAATGTTGCGAAGCGCCGTGGGGGGGGGGGGGGGGGGGGGAGGTGGCGTTCTCTGCGGCTACAGCTGTGCGCGTGGCGGCTTTAAGAACGATCTGCGCTGGAAGCAGAGTCAAGAGAGAGAGAGAGAGACAACTCACGGGCAACTTTCTGGTGCCTATGAAGGGAAAGCTACGTGTGCGTGGCTGCTGCACATGTGTTACCGCGCCAAGTAGAGCGGAACCGTTTGACAGTGTTTATGACGGCGTTTATGTTTTCTTTTGTCCGGCCTAAATTCTCATGGATTAAAACGGGGAAAACTTTTCAGAAGCGCTCTTACTTGTGCGTGCTTTGCCTCGCTAGCTTCCCTTCATAGCCACAGAAAGTTGCGCGCGAGTATACGTACGTGTAAGTACAGCTAGAATAGAACTGGCCGAACTTTCCTAGTTATTCAACAAGCATAACATAGCTGACATAAGGAAGTATAATATGGATAGAATTGGGAATCCTCTCAGGAACGGAGCAAGCCTAAAACAGTGAAGAAGAAACTAGGAATAGGCAAGAAGAATATGCATGCGCTAAGAGACAAAGCCGGCAATATAATGACTAATATGGGAAAGATAGTTCAAGTGGCTGAGGAGTTCTATAGAGATTTATACAGTACCAATGGCAACCACGACGATAATGGTAGAAGGAATAGTCTAGAGGAATTTGACATTCCACAAGTAAAGCCGGAAGAAGCAAAGAAAGCCTTGGCAGCTATACAAAGGGGGAAGGCAGCTGGGGAGGATCAGGAAACAGCAGATTTGTTGAAGGATGATGGGAAGATTGTTCTAGAAAAAACTGGACACCCTGTATACGCAATGCCTCATGACCCCGAGCGTACCTGAATCTTCAAAGAACGCTTACATAATCCTAATACATAAGAAAGGGGGCGCCAAAGACTTGAAAAATTATAGACCGATCAGCTTACTGTCCGCTGCCTACAAAGTATTTACTAAGGAAATCGCAAATAGAATCAGGAACACCATAGACTTCTGTCAACCAAAGGACCGGGCAGGATTTAGTAAAGGCTACTCAACAATAAACCATATTCACACTATCAATCAGGTGATGGAGAACTGTGCGGAATATAACTGACCCTTATATATAGCTTTCATTGGTTACGAGAAAGCGTTTGATTCAGTCGAAACCTCAGCAGTCATGCAGGCATTACGGAATCATGGTGTAGACGAGCCGTATGTAAAATACTGAAAGATATCTATAGCAGCTCCCCAGCCACCGTAGTCCTCCATAAAGAAAGCAACTAAATCCCAATAAAGAAATGCGTCAGGCAGGGAAATACGATCTCTCCAATGCTATTCACAGCGTGTTTACAGGAGGTATTCAGAGACCTGGATTGGGAAGAATTGGGGATAAGAGTTAATGGAGAATACCTTAGTAACTTGCGATTCGCTGACAACATTGCCTTCTTAGTAACTCAGTGGACCAATTGCAATGCATGCTCACTGACCTGGAGAGGCAAAGTAGAAGGGTGGGTCTAGAAAGTAATGTACAGAAAACTAAAGTTTAACAGTCTCGGAAGAGAATACGATTACCAGTTACGAATACGAATAAGAGTTTACGATAGGTAGCGAGGCACTGGAACTGGTAAGGGAATACATCTACTTAGGGCAGGTAGTGACCACGGATCCGGATCATGAGACTGAAATATTCAGAACAATAAGAATGGGCTGGGGTGCGCTTCGCAGGCATTCTCAGATCATGAACAGCAGGTTGCCGTCATCCCTCAAGAGAAAAGTGTATAACAGCTGTGTCTTACCAGTGCTCACCACGGGGCAGAAACCTGGAGGCTTACGAAAAGGGACCAACTTAAATTGAGGACGACGAAACGAGCTATGGAAAGAAGAATGATGGGTGTAACGTTAAGAGGGATAAAAAGAGAGCAGATTGGTGAGGGAACAAACACGAGTTAATGGCATTTTAGTTGAAATCGAGGCAAAGGAATGGGCATGGGCATGGCATGTAATCAGGAGGGAAGATACCCGATGGTCATTAAGGGTTACGGACTGGATTCCAAGGGAAGGGAAGCGCAGCAGGGGGCGGCAGAAAGTTAGGTGGGTGGATGAGATTAAGAAGTTTGCAGGCACAACATGGCCACAATTAGCACATGACCGGAGTAGTTGGAGAAGTATGGGAGATGTCTTTGCCCTGCAGTGGGCGTAGTCAGGCTGATGATGATGATACGTACGTCGGTGGCTCGTAGATTTGTCTGTTGTGTGTCCTCGGCGCTCGCTTTGCGTTGAAGCGATTTGCAGCACGAATGTCGCTTCGATCGTTGCCACTGCCACGTTTCCTCACGCCAGCGTTTTGACAGCGAGTGTCCGCAGTCATTGGGGAAGATGTGTTAAAGGGAAGCTGAAGAGTCTGTCGAATTCAATAAGACGCTCATGTACGGATGCGGGAACCTTATAAACCATGTAGGTAAACTTTTGGTTTTTTTTTTTTCAATTAGGAGCGACGTAATCGTCGGTTAAAATTGCGCTGTAGCTCCACCCTCCGTCGAATGCCGCGCGCTGCTGCTGACGCTGACGATGCGAGCGGAGACCGGAAACCGCGGTGTTGTGACATCAACACTAGTGTTCCGTTCCTTCGCAGCCTCCGCGACCGTGCCTGACCGTGCTTGTTTCTGCGTGCGTGCCATCGTAATCTGCTTCGATCGAACTGCATTCCTTTGTTGGTGCGTCTGCGTGTATGTAGAGTGGTAGTCAACGTGCGCAGCATCAACTGAAGTGGTGGGCCGATCATGCCGGCTTTCTGTGCAGCCTACGGTTGCACGAACACCAGCGACCGCGACGATGTTGTCTTCCATTACATCCCGAAAAGATCGCGCGAAAAGATCGGAGCAACGAAAACAAAGATGGCACGAGTGCGGACTGACTGATAACTGGTGTTGGAAGGCCTTATGAATACACGAACTCGCCCGAACCTGTATTTTTATTTGCTGCGAGCTCCTTCGCGTTAGCACGTTCCACGAGGAGGCATGCAGGAACACAACACTACAGTTGCTTGACCGGAAACGAACTCACTAGATCGGCGAAAGATCGGCGAGGTCACTAGATCGCTTTGCAAAAAACATACTCACCAAAGAGCATTTCCAACACGAGGAGATCCCAAGACTTCGCTTTCGTTCGCGTCGAAAGCACTGCTCGCACCAGCATCGTTTGCTTCTTCGAGAGGCCGGCTCTTCGCAATCGGCTCGTACATGTAGGGAGTAACACCGAACTCTTCAGAAAAACGCAGTCTTTCTAAATTTTCCATTACCGTCTCAGAAAAACAGCACCAAACTACCTAGCACCGCGCTTCATGTGTCGCGGCAGCGGTCAGTTCGGACGAGCACTAGTGTTGACGTCACGAGGCGCCCGACCAACCACATGCGGAAACGAGACGCGCGAGCTGGGCGTGTCCGCTGCTGCACTTTTCGTCGAAATAAAATATATTTGCGCTTTCTTTCGCTCAATTTCGATACGATATTCGAATTCGGAGGGTTGAAAACCATTGTGTACAGATGTTCACTCATTTTTTTCTGGAAAACCTTTTAGCTTCCCTTTAATGTTTGGTGTGCATGCTTGGTGACACTATGCTTAATAATTTAGATAGCAAGCGAATGTTTGTGAGTTGATAGGGCCGATAAGGTACTATCTTTCGTATGGCTGCCTGCTAATTTTCTATTGCAGTCAATGCTTCGCCATTGGGGCGTAGTTAAAGTTAAAGTTAAAGTTAAAGTAGCTTACAAGAAGCTGTCGACACCATCGAAAGCTATCTCCGAAACTGCGGCCTCCGCTGCGCCCCGGAGAAGTCTGAACACCTCGTCCTGAAAGCAAGAACGAGAGGCCGACCACCCAACTACGAAGAGCCCGACCCCAGCATCGCACTCAACGGGACAACAATCCCAAAAGTCGACAGCATGCGAATACTTGGACTCAGTGGCGTAGCTAGGTCGTCTGGCACCCGGGGCCCTTAGCTCTTCTGTCAGCCCCCGCCCCCCCCCCCCGGTTGTAGTAGAGGAAGGCGAGGATATCGACAATTTTCGGGTGTCTTCAGACGTATATGACAGCCCCCCCCCCCTACTGGCCCCGTGCACCCGGGGCCCACGGCCCCCCGGCCCCCCCTGTTGCTACGCCACTGCTTGGACTCCACATCCACAAAGACGGATCGGGAGCTGCCAGCCTACCGAGACTAGAACGCACCCTTTCGCAACTAACGCACCTCGTCAAACGGATCTCAAGCCGAAGAAGCGGGCTCAAGGAGCAAGACACTCTAAGAATAATACAAGCGCTCCTCACCAGCCGCATCACATACGGCACGCCGTACCTGGATATAAAGAACGCTGAAATAGAAAAACTGAACATCATGATAAAGAAGGCAATCAAAGCCGCCCTGGGACTCCCCGCCATGGCCTCTACATCACGTCTCCTTAATATGGGCGTCCACAACACGTGGCAAGAGCTCGCCGAAGCGCACAAGAACAGCCAGCTGGAACGACTCAAGCTCACGCCCACAGGGAGATCAGTACTCCGAAACCTAAACTACAGCGAGACGTATGTCGCAGACACGGACAAGAAAGAGCGAATACCACCGGACGTTCGAGAGTGCATTTCCATCGCACGTGTCCCGCGTAACATGCATCCCATATATCACAAGAGTAGAAGACAGGCTAGAGCCAACGCCATCAAAAGAAGTTTCAAGCATGACCCGAATGCCCGCTACACCGATGCGGCCAAGTATCCGCATCGAAACGCGTACGCTCTGAGCGTTGTAGACTCCCAAGGCTCCGAGCTTGCATCGGCAACCATCAAGGCACGCAACCCGGAAACGGCTGAAGAAGCGGCAATCGCTCTCGCCACCACCACATGCACAGACGCAGCAATTATATTCACCGACTCTCAGGCCGCCTGCAGAAACTTCTTGAGGGGCCGCATCTCGGCCGATGCACTCAAGATACTAAAAAGACGAAGCACTCCGCTCCCGTACACCTGCGTAACGTGGGTACCCGGACACGAGGTACTAGAGGGGAACGAAGCGGCCCACGCCGCTGCCCGCGAGCACGTCAGCCGGGCTCCCCACTCCCCACGCGCTCTCGGACCCGTGACAGAAGAGGCGGAGGCCGTACCCACCAACTATTCGGCCATATTGCAGCATTACAGCCTCGAGCGTCGAGTGTACCCTCCACCGCACCCTAAACTCGACAGAGAAGAAAGCCTAATCCTTAGACGCCTGCAAAGTAACACATACACGCACGGAACGATAATCCATCGCTTCTACCCGACGCTCCACGGCTACCTCTGCCCACTTTGCAACGTACCCGACACTCTGGCACACTTGCTCCTGGATTGCCCGTGGCAGGAAGGCAGCGAAATGCAACCAGAAACGCAGGCAAACGACCTGTTCGAAACGTGGGAGGCCAAGCTAACCCTCGGGGACCTGGAAGACCAACGACAACTCGTCGCCAGGGCTAAGAGGGCAGTCGAAGCCAGAGGGTTCCTGGACTAAGGAGCCCTCCCACCTTAGGGTGATACTCGGCCTCGCTCGGGACACTGTTTCGTCTAATAAACGTTTCTCTCTCTCTCTCTCTCTCTCTCTCTTGTTTTTATTCAAACTGCTCACATGCTCGGAGGTGGAGTATAGCGTAAGGGGGTCTAAAAAAGGCTAAACGTATTGAAAAGGCGAGCGAATTATTTCTTTACATAAAGTTTGTTAATAGGAAATCATGTGTACGTTACACCATACTTAGGCGTAGAAGTCACATTTGTTAATATACAACGTCAGACTGCGGAAATTCAGCAACTATGGAATGCCTCGGACGAACCATCCAATAGAGATTGCAAAAGTAACTGTTAACAAAATAAATATTTTACCTAATTACCTAATTATTTAGGTTGTGCGAATAAAGCAAAGCAAGAGCACTTAATTTTGATCGGCTAATTAAATAACTGACATTTTTGAAATTATTTCGTTCATTTGTTATCTGAATAATTAATTTGTCATTTTAACCTGCACTTACATGATATATTTAAGTTGGACAATTAAAAGTAATTCAATACCTAATATTGCATTCAGATGTTTTTACTGCGGCGGCAACCGCTGTGTCTTAATTAAAACTGCAACAGTTCAGGGAAAAGCAAGCCTTTAGTTTAAACGAAGGCGTCGTTTGAACTACATTACCTACAAGAAAATCACTAACAACACAACGTTCGACGCACACGCCTGCGGCGCTCAGCCAGCACAGCTGACAACAATAGGAATGAGCGACAGGAAACCGCATGCGACGGATGTTCGCGGCGTCTCCGCTATCGCAAGGTGTGGCATCCAAGTGCCGGATCTTTCCATACTTTCCGCCTAACGGCAATGCATGGTGCGTGCCGCCCGTGAATACACCACCTCCTTCTACTGCACTGGGCAACGGCGGCGGCGACGGAACGATGGGCTCATAATAAGGCTTGAGCCCGTCTACAAATTTCACGTAGCCGGAGACGACAGTCACTTGGGGTTGTCAGGGGCTTGGTGAAATAGTTGACGGGCGAAGTTTGGGCAATGAGAGGATAAGGACCACCACATTTCCATTGTAGCTTGGAATAGAGGCCAGTACTCGTAGGTGGGACCCAGGGCCATGCGAAGGATTCAGGCGGGCAGGTGCAATTAGGTCGACCGTTGTCACGCCGAAGCTTTTGGCGGGACTGGTCTGCTGTCTTACGCTTGTTGATTAACTTCGAAAGTTCTGGCAGTTCTATTCTAGCTGTAGGGTTAGAGGCTTTCATACATTGGCGTTTCTTGATCAGATCTTTCGTCTCCTGCGATAGCTTACTGGTATCCTGTCTAACGGAGTTACCACCTACGTCTATTGCACACTCTTTAATGATGCCGATAAGATTGCCGTTCATTGCTTCAACACTAAGGTCCTCTTCCTGAGTTAAAGCCGAATACCTGTTCTGTAGCTTGATCTGGAATTCCTCTATTTTCCCTCTTACCACTAACTCATTATTCGGCTTTTTATGTACCAGTTTCTCCCGTTCCCTCCTCAGGTCTAGGCTAATTCGAGTTCTTACTATCCTGTGGTCACTGCAGCGCACCTTGCCGAGCACGTCCACATCTTGTATGATACCAGGGTTAGCGCAGAGTATGAGGTCTATTTCATTTCTAGTCTCACCGTTCGGGCTCCTCCACGTCCACTTTCGGCTATCCCGCTTGCGGAAGAAGGTATTCATTATCCGCATATTATTCTGTTCCTCAAGCTCTACTAATAATTCTCCCCTGCTATTCCTAGTGCATATGCCATGTTCCCCCACTCCCTTGTCTCCAGCCTGCTTCTTGCCTACCTTGGCATTAAAGTCGCCCATTAGTATAGTGTATTTTGTTTTCACTCTACCCATCGCCGATTCCACGTCTTCATAGACGCTTTCGACTTCCTGGTCATCATGACTGGATGTAGGGGCGTAGACCTGTACAACCTTCATTTTGTACATCTTATTAAGTTTCACAAGACCTGCCACCCTCTCATTAATGCTATAGAATTCCTGTATGTTACCAGCTATACTCTTATTAATCGGGAATCCGACTCCTAGTTCTCGTGTCTCCGCTAAGCCCCGGTAGCACAGGACGTGCCCGCTTTTTAGCACTGTATATGCTTCTTTTGGCCTCCTAATTTCACTGAGCCCTATTATATTCCTTTTACTGCCCTGTAATTTCTACGATAGCACTGATAGACTCGCCTCACTAGATAACGTTCTAGCGTTGAACGTTGCCAGGTTCATATTCCAATGGCGGCCTGTCTGGAGTCAGGGATTCTTAGCACCCTCTGCTGCGTCGCAGGTCTGACCACCGCCGTGGTCAGTTGCTTCGCAGCTGCTGGGGACTGAGGGCCGGGGTTTGATTGTTGTGTTCATATAGGAGGTTGTGGCCAATACTGCACTAGGGTGGCCAATCCTGCTCTGGTGATGGAGTGCGTTACCGATTCTAGTCACCGGGATCAGGCCACACTCCAGGCCTGTTTATGCAATTTTATCAACACGCAGTTTTTTTTTTAATCCGGTCGAAAATTGCCGGCACTGGGATTCGAACCACGGACCTCTTGCACGTGAGGCAGGTGTTCTACCTCTACGCCACCGCTGCACTAGAGTTCCCTCTAGTAATTATTGTACAAAACTCTATATGCCTAAGAGTAGACGGCGGAGAAAGAGAGAGAGAAACTTTTATTTATAAACGATTTACGTGCAGTGGTCGGAGACCCTTTAGTCCAAGGCCCCGCTGGCCTCGGCCGCCCGCTTGACCTGTGTTATGAAGGACTGTTGTCCCGCCAGGTCTGAGCTGGTTAGCTGTGCCTCCCATTGCTCCATTGTGTGGCGTGTTTCATCAAACGGGTGTGATTCACAATCCCAAGTAATGTGTTGTAGTGTTGGTATGCCTCCGCACCACGGGCAGTCGGGCCTGTAGCGAGTGCGGAACATGGCATTCTGTAATTTAAGGTGGGGGAATACCCCAGTCTGAATTTTGCGCCAGCTGGCGGCTTCCTCTCCACTGAGTTGTGGATGAGGGGGAGGGTACTTTTTTCTAGTTGCACGCTGATGAGCGAGAATCTCCCGGGCATTCGTTGGATTGGGGTCATTACAGTTGCTACCTGGGACCGTCCCAGTCGAGTCGGCCCGGTTAATAATACCTCGGGCTAGCGAATCGGCCAGTTCGTTCCCCTCAAGGCCTGTATGACCTGGACACCATAGGATCCGGTGATGATGGGCGAATTTCGTCGGTATTATTGAGTGACATGTTTTGGTCACGTGGCCCTTGAGAAAAAGGCGACATGCTTCTTGTGAATCTGTTATTATGGTGACGCTCTTTTGCGTGCGTTCCGCGTGAGCGAGGACCATTGCCACGGCGAAAGTTTCGGCAGCAGCGGGAGTACCTGCCCTAACGGAAGCCGTAAATTGTTGCCGTGCTTTCGTGTCGATGATTGCCACTGCGTACCTCCTGATGTTCATTTGGGCATCACTGGCGTTCGAGTGCACGTTCGAATACGCGGCTGCGTCTGTGTATATTGTGTTGTACGTGGGATTATTTTCATACATTGTTCTAATATGTTGTACACGTGCTTTTCGCCTTGCTTTATTGTATTCAGGGTGCATGTTTTTGGGTATGGGTGCCACTGTTATTCGAGCTCGTGTTGAGGGTGGTAGTGGTAATAACTGTTCGCTGATAAATTGTGGGTGTGGGGAAATACGTACCCTTGTCAGTAGGGCCCGTCCTGCGTGAGTGTAGCTCAAGCGTTCCCTCTGGGAGATTAGTGTGGCTTGTTTTAGTTCTTCGAATGTGTTGTGTACTCCTAAGGCTAGCAGGCGATCTGTGGGCGTCCCCTTGGGTAGTCCGAGGGCCGCTTTATATGCTGATCTTATTATGATGTCGACCTGCCTTTCCTCCTCGCGACTAAGGAAGTGGTAGGGCAGGCCGTACGTGACTCGGCTTATTACTAGTGCTTGGACGAGCCTCAGCGTGTCGTGTTCTTGCATGCCCACTTTCCTATAAGTTACACGACGGATCATTTGCGCAATGTTATTTGCGGTGGTTTTCAATGTTTTGATGGTGTGGGATGCGTTTCCGCTGCTTTGGAGCCAGAAACCCATAATACGCATCGCCTTAACTTCTTGGACCGTGTGTCCTTCCACAACGATGTTGACAGGCCCGTTGGATATGTAGCCCCTCGAGTGTACCCGAATGACCTGCGATTTTTCGGGGGCACATTTGAGGCCACTACTCCTCGAGAATTTGTCTACTTCCTCGGCTGCTTGCTGTAGCACTTGTTCTTTGTGTCCCAGAGAGCCCCTTGCTGCCCATAGCGTTATGTTGTCTGCGTACAGTGTGTAACCCAAATCGGGGATTTGGTCCAGCTGTCGCGCCAGGCGACACATCGCCATATTGAACAGCAAAGGTGAGATTATTGCCCCTTGGGGTGTTCCTCTACTGGGCATATTGAACTTTTGGGAAGTGATTTGACCGATTCCTATCGTGGCGGTGCGGTTGGCGAGAAAAGCCCGCACGTAGTTGTACGTTCGTTCTCCACATCCCGTCAATTCGAGTTCCTCCAATATTGTTTTGTGCGAAACGTTATCAAATGCGCCCTTGAGGTCTAGTGCGAGCACTAGTCTTTCCTCTCCGCGGGCGATGTTAGCTATAACTTCTTCTCTGATCAGTAAGAATGCGTCTTGACAGGATAGCCCCGTACGGAACCCTATCATGGTGTTTGGAAACCATCTTATTTCTTCGAGGTACCGCTGCAGTCTTGTTTGTACTACTCGTTCGTACAGTTTACCCAGGCAGGACGTGAGAGAAATGGGCCTCAGAGCGCCTATTGAGGGGGTCTTTTTAGGTTTGGGGATCATGATAATTTTAGCGTGTTTCCATTCCGGGGGCAATTGGCCTTTGAGCCAGCTCTCGCCGTTGAATACTTCTGTGATTTTAGTCAGGACTCCAGCGTCCAGGTTCCGAAGCATCGCGTTCGTGATGGCATCAGGGCCAGGAGCCGAGTTTTTGGCGGCGGCTTGAGCTGCCTCAAAGACTTCTGCATATGTGAAAGGTTCATCTAATTTGGAATTCGCCTTTCCAGGGTATGGTCGCGTCTCGTTTGGGGCGTCTGTGTTTAATGGTGGTCCTATGTATCGTTCTTTCAGTTTCTCTAGTAGTTCCGCGTCTGTGCCTGGAAAACTGTCCGATATGATTTGGAAGACGGCGGAAAGTAGAAGGTAAGGAGAAAGTATGTGCGAAAGCGTGACGCGGAGCGCAGGCAGAGAGCAAAGGAGCGGGCCTAGACCCCCGGCGTCGGCGTTGCATGGTTTGTCCCGAGAGGATGCGTTGCGCAGCGTCGGAGTTATTTTTCTCCGTGGTCCGGATAGCATTATTCTTTGGTACTTCTTGAACGCCAGGTAGCGTCGACGAGTGAGGACGTGGTTACGCCGGCTCCGCGAACAACCAAGGATTCTGCTGGTTTTTCTGGTAAAAATTATCTGTGAAAGTGCTAAAATCCATTTTCCGAAGTGACAAGGAGCCTGTTGACACAATTTTTTGTGCCTGTGAGTGGATTTTTAGCGATTTTATGGCTAAAATACTGTGGCCGGAGCACAACGCCGCGCTAAGCCTGACCTCGGCTTCGGCATGGCCTCGGCCGCGGACGGCGTCGACGGGCTGCCCCAAGCCAGTGGCGGCTCCCAGAGAAGCGGCGACATTGATGTGACGGTGGAAGGCAACGAAAAGAATCCTAAGGGTTCCGACAACGAAGGATGGTTCACCGTTTTGGCGAAGAAGAGGCAAAAGACCGTGGCAGCTGGCGCGGAGACGACGAAGGACGCTTGGCGCGACGCGCTCAAGAAGGGAGCAGGGAAGAAGCAAGAGGAGCTATCGGAAGCATCGAACCTACCGGGACTGCCAGCCGCGGGCTGGACAGTGACTCTACGACTAGGAGAAGGCCTCTCGGTGCTTCAGAAGGCACCGGAAGTGAGCCTCGGAAGAGCAGTGCGAGAATGCGCGGGCGTCAGCCTACAAAAAGCCAAGGGAAACCGCTTCGTGATAAACACCAAACAATGTACGATAATCTTAGAACGACAGAAAGTTGAGATAGTTGGTAAGCATTCGTTATGCAATCGTCTGCCACACATTATCGATGGAGGATGCTGAAAGAATAAGCAAGCTAGATAAAATCAGAATCGAAGACAAGGATTACGGGGTCGTTACGTACGTGAATGCACCGGAAAGCTAAAGCTGTGGGCGTGGAGTTATTCACAGCATAGAGGAAATGTACTCCGACAAAGAAGTTCTAATCAACCTAAATGAGAATGAAAACAACCCGACAATCCTAGAAGCAAGAAGAATGGGCATAACCAGAACTTTCCTCCTAACTTTTGACGAAGAGGAAGTTCCACGCAAGGTTTTCTTCGTGGGAGCTATTCTACAGTGCTTCCTATACAAGAAGAGGTACGAAGTATGCTAGAAGTTTGGAGGACTCGGGCACAGATCAGACGTGTGTGACAACGACGAACCGAGGTATAGAGGTTGTGGGGTAACCAGACCGCAAGAAGGACATCAATGCGAACCGAACTGCCAGCTCTGCGGCAAAAACCACGTTACTGGGGATAAGAAGTGCAGGAATGCATTCCGCACCCCGTACATCGTGAAGAAGAGACAATGGGAGCAAAAACAAGCGGCCGAGGAGGCGAACAAAGCGGAACTTCCTAAAAGCAGGCCAAGGGAGAGTTCGAGCAGCAGGACCAGGAGCCACTCGGAGTCCTTCCCGAGGCTACAGACGCCGCAACACCAGACACAACAGAAGGAAACAACTAACAAGGTGATCTGGTCATAAAAAGTCTCCCAGGATTCAGAAAAGGATAGAGAAAACCAGGAGCTAAAAGCGCTTATTAAGGGGCAGGAAGGGCAAATTAGACTACTGATTGAGGGTAGGAAAAAGGAGAGAGAAGAATTTTTACAGATAATCGAGGAGATGAAAAAAGAGAAACATGGAAACAGTAGTTGACGGGAAGAGGGTTTAGGGGACAAAGAGCGCAAAACAGATCGGCCCCCGCTCAAAAAGAAGAGAATGGGAGAGACAGACTCAGACATCAAGATGGACAAAGTTACTGATAAACGGTGCTATGATGCAATTCATGGAACAAACGCGAGCGTAATTTGAAAAGCGCGACATCGCCCTCAAAGCAGAATTTGAGAAACGCGACTTTGCTTTAAAAGCGGAATTCGATTGGTTTAGAACACAATTGATTAACATTCAAAATGCATTGGCAAAATGACACCATCTGGCACTGGAACTCTAGGGGCATCCTGAAAAAGAGAGCAGTCCTACAAACATTCCTAACCAACATCGATAAACCAGATGTCACTGCGTTGCAAGAGTGTGGGAAAATGCAAAATTGGCCGGCTACACAGCCTACACTGGGCAAGGAGACAATCGGCAGACAGCTATTTTAGTTAAAAGGAACTTAGCAGCAGTCCTACACGAGACTGACATAAGTAAGATTGATCATGTCCTAATTGAACTAGTACTCGGGAAAAGAAAAGATAGGAGCTTATACGTTGTCAACGTATACAGCTCTCCTAAGCAAAAAAAGAATTGCGGCTTCGATCAGCTCATCGGAAGGTCCAAAAACATTGCAGGGAAGAGCCCCATAGTCATAGTCGGAGACTTTAACACGCAACACACGGGTTGGGGGTGCAAAACCTCACAAGAAAAAGGCGTAGAATTATGGGGTACTATCTCCGAGCATGTACTAATACTACTAACAAATCCTCAAATTCCGACGAGAAAAGGAAATAGCGTTTCCAGGGACACCACACCGGACCTTACTCTCATAACCATACATAACCATAACACATAACCGATATATAACCGCACGATGGTGTAAGGACTTGGGGAGCGACCACAGAATAATAGAGCCGGTGGTATAACTAGGCATACCAACTCCTAAACCCAAGCAGATGGAAGCGGTAAATTGGAACCTCTTTAGGCAGAAATATGACGAGAAAGAGGAGCTCAAGGACGTAGGCTGTTGGAGCAACGCCCTCTTGGAAGCGGTTGCATAGGCCACCGAGAAGGCGGAGGCAGAGTAAACGCAAGAGGTAGTAGACCGGAAAATGGTTGGACTACGGAGGAAAAAGGGCGGATAGAGCAAAAATTGAAATAGAAGCAATAGAAACATTAGGATGGCATTAGCGCACCTGAACCGAGAGATTGAAGAATACGCAGTCGAACTCGCGAAACTAAATTTGAATAGCATATGCGAACAGATGGATCACAAAATTGGCAAATAAAATGCATGGCCACTATTGAGGCACCTACTATATCCCCAAAGCAGCAAATCAGAGACGCATAGAGACATGCAGAAACTAGTACATAAATAAGAAGGTAGTAATAGACAATTGTTCGCTGAAGTTAAGCATAGATATCATAAATGCGGTCCGCAACAAACACTGCCGGACTACAAAGGGTAGGAAAACCCCCTCTTGGACAGCCCCGTCATGGTAGGAGAAGTTAGAGCCGAGCTGAATCGACTATGAACAAAAACAGCTGCAGGACCGGACAGAATCAACAATGGGATGTTGAGGAACCTAGACGACAAGTCAATAATAAGCCTAACGAATTTTATGCAAGAGTTTTGGGAGAAGGGTAAAATCCCCAAAGAATCGAAGGAGGCTAAATTAGTCCTAATTCCAAAACCGTGGAAAAAGCTCACTCTCGAAAACCTCAGACCAATATCCCTCACGTCACGCGTCGGGAAACTAATGGAACATGTGATACAATTTAGAATCAACAGATACTTGGAAGACCAAGACATGTACCCTGACACAATGATAGGGTTCAGAGCACACCTATCTGCGTGCGATGTCATGCTACAGCTTAAAGAGCAAATTATCGACCACCAATTGAAGGACACGAAAGCCATCGTTGGATTAGACGTGGTGAAAGCGTTTGACAACGTAGACCACAAGGCAATCTTCGAACAACTGAATAGCCTAAACGTAGGGAGACGTACCTCCGAGTATATAAAGGACTTTCTGACCTACAGAACGGTAATGGTCAGTCTAGAGGGTAACGAGGAGAAAGGGATAGGGCTCAGCAATAAGGGGATACTGCAGGGCTCTGTGCTCTCACCCACTCTCTTTAACATAGTAATGATGGGACTCCCGCACAAACTTAAGGACTTACAGGGTCTAGAACATATAATCTATGTGGACGACATCGCCCTATGGATAAATAGAGGCAGTGACGCTCACATAGAAGAAACGCTGCAAAAGACCATCAGTAGATTTGAAGAGCACTTACAAAAAGCCGGACTTAAATGTTCAGCTCACGAAGTCGGAGGCTCTCTTCATCATTCCACAGAAAATGCGAAAGAAAATCCCTAACCACGGGATAAAGCTCGCGGTTAATGGGGACGCGATTCCAAACGTAGAGGCTATACGAATGCCTGCGCATTCAGGACAATGAAAGAAATACGGAAACGAGTGGAAAGGCTGAAATGAGCGTAAGCCAAACATGTCGACTCCTCAGAAGAATCGCCAACAAGAAGGCAGGCGTGATTGAGGCTAACCTATTAAGGATAGTACACTCCTTCGCGATCAGCAAGATCACATACGCAACACAGTACCTTAAACTAACAAGGGCCGAGAAAAACAAAATAGAAATCCTCATTAGGAAAGGAGTTAAAACAGCCCTAAACCTGCCACCATGCACATCTACGCAGAGGATACTAAACATGGGCATTTCAAACACCCTAGAAGAGTTGATCGAAGCCACACTAGTCTCCCAGCAGCAGAGACTAATGAGAAGCAGAGGTGGTCAGAGAATTCCAGATAAACTAGGATACAAAACCCACGACAAAGCAAGAAACACGGGAGCCATTCCGTCACAAATCAGTGACAGGATACACATACCACCACTCCCGAAGAATATGCATCCCAGTCGCCACCACGATAGGAGGAAAGGCAGGATTAAAGCATCGCAAAAATCGCTAGATAAAAAGCAAGGGGTATTCTACAAGGATGCAGCAGAACATGACGGCACAAGCTAATGGTGTGAACTCAAAGAGCTACAATACCACGCAAAACAGAGTGGAGGTTGCAGAGGTGGTGGCCATAGGCCTAGCTTTGACTCAAAAAGCGGTCAAAATCATAGTGTCACATGTCCAAACAGCCATCAGGAATTACACTGCAGGGAGAATCTCCAAAGAGGCGCTCAACATACTGGAGAAAGGACCAATTCCAGAAGAATTAGTAAACCTTATATGGACTCCTGCCCACGAAGGCTTGCCCGGCAACGAGAAAGCGCGCGCATTGGCCCGAGAGCTTATTTACCGGTACACCAATGCAGCCTCTCCAGCCAGGGAGCCCCGACAAAAAGAAGCGAAATTCTCACTTAATTTAGAATGGGAAGGAAAACACAGCCAGAGACGCATAAGAAACTAGGTAAGCAAGAAGAGATAACATGGAGGTAACTCCAAGCGGGGGCGATCTGCAGCCCCTACATTCTGAAGAGATGGCACGATAACACTGAGAACATGAATTGCAAACACTGCGGGGCAAAGGCGGACATGATCCACATAATAGGGACATGTCCTAGATACAATACATCAGATAGAGATAGACAATCCTGGGAGACATTAATGACCAGCTCGATGGCAGATGGTCAAAGAGAAGTCATCCGCATGGCCCTGGACACCGCTGAACTCCAAGGAGCATCAGCCAGCTGAAAAGGGAGGAGCAAGCCGTAGACACAGGAAGACGCTTGACTCCTCGGGGCTCTTTTTGCCGGTGGATATAAACGTTATTCCTCTCTCTCTCTCTCCCTTTGGTACTTCTTTAGTCGTAGCACTAACAAAATACGAATTTCTACATCAAACGGTCCTTACAAACTGGCTACAAATAGCTTGTATTTCGCATTCCCGTTTAATTGGGTACGTTATGTGCTGTGCTGTTGATCTGTTCTTCTTTTCTTGTTTCTGTTGCAATGAAAGTTTATACTAAATCAATGAAAAATCGCTGAAAAAGGGTAGTACATTAATAATCGTCCTGAAAACAACTGTCCCGCGTATACAGTGGCGTTAAACCTCATCCTAATAATATTATTCAGTAAAAATAATTACAATAATGAGTACATACCTATATAAATGAAGGAGCCAAAGAAAAGAGTTACAATCCCTTGACTCAGTTCTTGCCCCATGTACGAAAACAGTGCCAACAGGCAGACAACAGTAATAAAAAGAAACCTTCATAATGAGACCGTAGTTCTCCGAAGCTATCAAAAACACTAATGCAGTACCTAAGTAGCCGATGTCTGGGTACTGTGCCTAATGTAGGCGGTGGTAGCAAGAATCAATATTCCGCAAACTCAACAAGATTGGAAGGTTGAAAAAGTAATCTAAGTAAATATCGGAAGTGAGGCGTTCACTTACTATACATGTCAATTGGTAATTAAAGCCTTAACTGACCTAAATTGTCCCTATAATAGGCAGTATCCAGTGTGGTTTTTGGTAATGTATATAGAGTGATCCGTATAGACACGGAAGGTTACAGTAAAAGATAAACCTAAATGTCTGTCTTGCTCACTTTAAAGCACTTTATTACCCTGTCGCACAAAGGCGAAAGTAAGTGAACGAAACTTAAGCGGAAAACGTAAGTGGAACATTATTGTGTCGTAGCAAATTAACAATTTTCGCATGTGGACAAATTCCACATTGTCGACAATTTGAAGCAGCCATAAAAGGCGTAGCTGCATGTCATCATGTTAGCATGGAAAAATATGGCAAATTTGACATCATTGCAGAGCTTGCGTCCAGAATATCCCTTCAACCCCCCCCCCCCCCCCACCTCCAATGTATTCGGATAATTAAACTTCAAGATTTGCAAACAATTGATTTCGGACTTCCTCCAGTGGCACCTCGGCCATTCGTCCTGGAACCACACTCCAACAATGCGGGGATTCGACAGTTTTCTCGGCTTCCTGACAGCAACGCAGGACTACTACACCCATGTATTCGATTTCGTAAGTGCACTATCAAGGAAACGGTGATTCGTGACGTTCTGCTAACTGCGGGGAAACAGCAGTCGCCAGGAGGTGCTACGGATGTTTGAGTGAACAGATCCAGAAACCACAGAGCAGCCGGAGAGATCAAAATTTAGCTTAGAAAACTTTTACTGGAATAAACAGAAGAAAATGTCCCTCATAACGCGACTGCAGGACCCGATCAAATCTCAATACAGCTAATCAAAAACCTCGGTGCATGGATTTGATGGATTTCGCGAACAATGCGTGCCTCGTCATAATGACAGTCGGCTGCTTCCGTTACGTGAAGTGTTTGCCTTATTTTGTCGGTAAAGGCTAGAGCCATTATGAAGGCCACTATGATAGGATATACAAAGCACCAATGGATTGGCTCTTGATCTTAATAACGAAACTTTTCCTTCAGGTCATTGTTGTTATTGTTTTCGTGCAGCATGTATAACATACTATAGATGACGCGCCATCATGTTAACAGCCATGGAGCTATTCATTTTCTTGGTGCCTGTTTAAGGTAACTATTAAAGTATAGCAGCAAACTTTTCAACACAAAATACCCTCCTAACTTTCCTTTTACGCATTAATAAATTGGCCAAGTTTGACAAGAAAACTCGCCAGATAATAGGAATCATGATGACAGCTTCGGTGGGCAGAGTGCTAACACGATTATCAATAAAGGCTGGATCAAGTCCGATAAGGTTGATAAGAACTATTGCGTTCATTGATTCATTATACAATAAAAAGAAAGACTTAGTTATTAAAACTGACCAAGTATGTTTTTGGATGGTTATTTAACTGATTCAGTGGGAAAAGGTGGAATACTGCTGAATAAATTGACTAGAACTTGTCCCCGAAAGCTCAGTTCGACACACATTCGTACGTCACACATTCCACGGTAATTTCGCCTATTTCGGCCAATTTGGCCGAATTACGTACAAACTCCGAGTGAGCTCGGATTCGAGAACCAAGAAGTTCTCGAAACCTGCTATGTTTAGTCGTCGATTCCTTTAGCATGCAACGTAATCCTTTGTCGGTAAAGTACGAACTTAACTGTAGAAGGCGCTACGAAAAACGTGACGTCACGTCGTGCTAGCGCGCGAACTTTGAGGAGGCTTCGTAGCCCGCCTTTCGCGTTTGTCTCTTTACTGGCTGAACGAGCCCCGTGTATCACAGTACAAGAGCAGCAGCTTTGCTACATAGGAAGCTGTCGTAAGCGTGGAGTATTCAAGAATGAACTACATCCATGTCTTGGCTTATGTAATTGAGAAAAATGCGGTGTATCGCTAACCTTTATTTTATTTATTTATTTATTTATTTGGCTTCTGTTACGATAAAGCTTCAATTCAGTTGAGATACCACTGACCGCGGTGGCGCAATGATTATTAAGTTACAGTGTTGAGCACGACCCGGTGGGCTTAATTCCCCGCCCCAGCAGCCATATTTCGATGAAAGCGAAATCCAACACCGTTGCTGCACATGTAGATCTAACTAAAAAATCCTAGGTAACGACGAAGTTATTCTGGAGACTTCCACAGTCATACGATGGGTGCCAGAAGAACAAAAACGTAGTTGAAGACGCCAGGGAATCAGGGCTGTGATGAAATTCGGGAATTTGTTGGCATAAGATGGACTCTGCTGATGCAGAGCAGGGGTATTTGGAGATTTCTCGGAGAGGCTGTCGGTCCTGCACTAGACACAGGATAGGTCGAAGATAACGATGCATTCATGAACACAACTGATGTTATCATTCCCGTATTGGTCTTAAAACAAAGAGTGCGCTTTAAGTATGGCTACGGGTAACTTTATCTGTGTTTGCTTTATTTGTAGGTAGGAATGTGTGCATTTGACTTTTGGTTCAACCGTCAACTTCTATGGAACGCAAGCGGCACCTACACGACACGCCTGCTCACGCAGCGAGCTGTCAGCGTCATCAACCAGCACGATGTATCGAAGGTGAGCATTGATGCGCGCTGGGATTGCACTGCCGTGCTTGCAGGTAATCGATTTATGCCCTCTCTGCAGTCACGTAGTCTTTTCTACGTTGCCGCTGCCAAATTTCAGGATGGCCAACGTCAGCCTATAATCCAAATAAATTTATTGTTTTGCTCAACTTGGGCTCTACATTGACTTTCGTGCTGTGGTTGCTTCGTACAAAACTAATTGCTCTCACACGTATTGAAGCGAAATACTGGCAATGCGCCTTTGTTAACAATTTCTAATGAAGTGGCTTCATGTAAAGTTATTACGAGATATAAGAAGGAACAAGAAGAATGTGCTTGCTGTGGTAAAGCTAGGGAAACTATGGAGCATGTTTTATTGGAATGTGAAGACGTCTACCCAGCGGGCGATTTAGGCACCACTGGCCTCCTTGAAGCCCTTGGGTTCAGCGGGAGCAGTGGAAAAGTAAAGATGTCCGCAATAGGCATTAGTAAGAGGCGATTGGAGGATTGGTGGACGAAAAGTAGGTAAACGACAAAAACCGGAGACGTACAAAAGCACAGTTAGCAATAGGGGATTAGAAAATTTGGGTGTGGGAGTTTATAGTGTTTCTTTTTTTATTTTTGGTTGTTTAACTTAGGTAGGACATTAGGCAGTATAAAAGCAAGAGCTTGGAGGCGCAACCCACCACCCCGTTCCAAAGGGGACGCTCATAACATCCATCCATCCAACCATCCATCCATCCATCCTATTGGAACTATAAATGTACATATAATAACTGTCAAACGTAGTTAACGTGCAATTGTTTTGCAAAATAAACACACGATTGTTTTTATTAAATTTATGTTATTAAAACCTGTGCTTTATTACTTGAATAAAGGTTTTGAGATCTCACTGGCGTGTGATAAGCAGCAGCCCACTGGTATCGATTGCAGTCCGTGCCGTTTATCGATTGAAATTGTACGGCGACCCGCCGTGGTTGCTCAGTGGCTATGGTGCTGGGCTGCTGAGCACGAGGTCGCGGGATCGAATCCCGGCCACGGCGGCCGCATTTTGATGGGGGCGAAATGCGAAAACACCCTTATGCTTAGATTTAGGTGCACGTTAAAGAACCCCAGGTGGTCAAAATTTCCGGAGTCCTCCACTACGGCGTGCCTCATAATCAGAAAGTGGTTTTGGCACGTAAAACCCCAAATATTATTATTATTAAATTGTACGGCGGCTATATTTGCGAAGCGGGTGGTCGTTTATTTTGTGCAGAATTACGCAGGTTCGTTTTAATTAGGCGACCATAACATCTCAGCCAGTTCGTGCGTCTGACATTCAATAGCCACTACCAGGCGACGTGTTTAAAGACGGTGAATTTTATCAGCTGCGGCGTCTCGCTGGCGTAATGGCTACATACACGGCTTCCGTCGTCAGTGATCTGCCGCCTCTGGCTGCGCAATGACGGGTTGCTTGAAAAAAATGTACTACTTAGCGTGAAAACTCGTCGCTGGAACCGAGAAGTCTGTCTGGAAACTACTCAAGAAACGGATTAACCTTGCAGCGTCTGGGTGTGTGCACGGGTGAGTAAAAAAACACTGCTTCGCACTTTCAACTTCTTCGGGTGCGAGGCGGATAAAACAGATTCCTGTAGTGAAATTTATTTTCAAAGTGGAAGATCACAGTAAAGTTCTTGCTCTTCAAAGGCAACAAACAAGGCTCTTGTTATTTTGACATGTTGCTAAAATTCCTAGCACGGAGTACAGTTTCAAAAATAGTTTTGGCTGTGTCTGCATGAATCATACACTGCGATAAATTCACAGCACATTAGTGCAAGTGTAATTCCGGTGATACAGTTTGATTAATATCATTTGATACATAATAAAATTACTGTGTTTATTGCCTAGTAGCCGGCAAAAAAATTAATCCAGGTTTCACTAAGCACAGCCTGCACAAGGACACCATTGAAAGAAATGCCCACTCAAAACAGTGTTGTGTGTGTGTGTGCTTTTCTTTCATGGAGCGTTTTGTGCGCTGTTCTTAGCCATACATGAATCACATACTCACCCATGCCTCCACCATAGTATTTGAGGGTTTCTTCTTTTGCCTCCAGCCTCCAAATGCTGCTCATATTTGATCACCCCTTTGGACTCTATTGTCGCTGGACGTACGAGTCAACCGTGAATGTGTCACCACAGAGCCAGAATCTTCGCAAGGTATGTTTCTGAACACTTCAACTAGAACTGTGATTTGCTCATTAATTGGACAAACTTTTGTTTCGCCATTCTTTGCTAGCATGTTTGTCATGGCTTCATGATTTCTCTTTTCAGGAAGGACAAAAGAGAGATTATTGGTTTGCAAGCTACCCACGCCAAGCCATGAGAAACTCAACGGTCACCATAATGACAACAGGTCCTCTCGAACTACGTGCCGATCACCATGAAACATTTGCAAGTTTACCAGATAGAGGGCTGTCAGCGCTATCAGGAAAGCAGCAGTCTACAGTTTTGTATCGTACCGAGCGGGAATGCTAAAATTCGACGTACAAGCTTGCTTGATTTTAAGAGCGTTTTATGAAAATTGGAGAAGTTACAAGTTGAGCCCCAGCTTGTTTCTTTTCTCGTCATGTAGCAAGCTCCTACTTGGTAATGCACAAACTTTGCCATCTGCTATTTGCAAATCAGATTGACGGGCATTACCACCAAGTATCACATGCTCCCTCATAGCGTTAATTTGTTACATGAAACTGCAAAGAATTTTAAAGCCTTCAAAACCACTCAGTGCAATTTTGAGGAAATTATGGTTCATGTTCACTGAAACTCTGGCAATCACTCTTCACTTTATTATTCTGTTTTGTATTTAAAGTACATTCAGGGCCATATGCCATTAAAGAGGAAAGTGAGTACAAAGCAGTAGAGTAAAACAAAGGAACAAGAGCAGTGAGTTCTGGTAATACAATCATTCTCCTGATTGTACAATGCTAGCTAATGTTTTGCAAAAAACGTTTGTTATCGGTGATGGCTACAATACTTGAGGGAAGGTGGTTCCATTCCAGAGATATGCGGGGGATGAAAGATTGAAAGAAAGACTTCGTGTAGCAAGAATCAATCCCTGCAATACTGCGATGATCGATACAGTTTGAAATGTACTTGGGGCCGTGGTGTGAAGTCGTCGTGAAGTATGGTATGATGGAAAATTTTATGAAATAGAGAAACATGGTGACTGCAGCAATTAGTTAGGGAAATAAGTGCTGGTTAGTTTCATTAAGGTTATACTCTCTGTATGGTTATAATTAGAAAGAATGAAACGAGCAGAGTAAATTTGTACTAGTTCAAGTGAAGTAACAAGACTAACGCGACTGAGATACCGTACTGCAGATGCATATTCAAGTTTTGAGCGTATTAGCATCTTGTAAAGTTGTAGTTTTAAAGTGGACAGTGCTTTGGAAAAGTTGGACTGTAAGTACCACAGCAGCTGAATAGCATTGTTAATGACACTCCATATTGGTGCAATTTAAATTATTTGTAACGTGTAGACCAATATATTTATAGGACATGAAATCTAAGGGAACATTGTACAGACGGTAAGTGATAGGAGTAGAATTAGATCTGGATATTGCAGTTTTGATTTGTTAACTACAAAAGGCTCATGTGCAGTTTGAATCAAATCAGTAATTAGGCTAGCCCTTGTGGGGATGCGCGACCCTCGCGCCTCCCCTGATGTTTTTCCCACATAGCGCGTCTCCTGTAATCCCGCTTTGCCGCGTGGCCTGCGTGACGTCAGCGCGGTCGATGTGGTTAAAGCGCAGTCCGAGAGATGGCGCTAGTGTTGCGTTGTTGCGAGGTTACTTGGGCGCCGAAAGGAAGGCGCTTGCTCTCTTGGGTTCGAGACAGCAATCGTGCCGCACGTGCAGCAACGCTCTTCCCCGGCGGGTCGCCGAACAGCGCGGATATTCCGCGCGCGCGGCGACCGATGCATCTGCGAGACCGCCTCGCGTGGCCGCCTTCGAACGCGCCACGATTCGCGTGACTATACACGCGAACGACCAGGCGTTGGGATCCAGCATGGGGCGAACATATTCGCTCGCGAGGACGCGGTGAGTCGGACTTCTAGATTTGTCGCGCGCCCATCGGCATGTTTTATGGATAGCAACTCGGCTAGCAGGCATTGATGTATGAAAGGTGCAATAAATGCCCTTGTGATTGTTTGCACTACTGTGTTGTCGTTCCTTTGTCCCAAGAGTACGGTGTGAGATATCCCACATCAGACCCCACATCTGGCTGCCCAACGTGGGACTCTTGGGGCATCGGACGATAATTTTAAGTGTTGCTTCGTTCGAGACCTTTGTTTGAACCGAAGCGTAGGCCTAGCGTGAATTTTGACCGCTAGCGTCGGCGGCATGCTTTCTTGAGCGAGGTGACGGTGGCTGTAGTGTGTTTGAACATGTCAACATACTAAGCCTTTTCGCAAGTGTTTTATTTTAATGGCATTCGTTGGTACGGGAGCCACGTGGTCTGCATCCTGGGAGAGCGAGGCTGAGCGCCCGCGGAGCAGTGGCAAGCCTGAAGCGAGTGAGTACGGAAGCCTCGTGGGTGGTCCGAATTTCTTATGTAAATAGCTTCTTCTATCTCTTTGACTCGGATGAAGTCGCAGCTCTGGGAGCCGGGTGGCCGCGGGCCACGGGTGCCACTACGGGCTGACTGGTATTGCGGCCTGGCACCGGGCGCTCCGACACCGTCTGGGACGGTGGGCGCCGTCAACTCGGATGCTGTGTGCACCGAGCGGAGTAGGACCACCTCACAGAGCTGACGTCTCCTCGCGGCTGCCTGTTTTGCGCCCATTTTGGGTGTTGTTTTTGGATGCCGGTTGTTGTCAGAGAGCGACGCTTTAGGCCTAAGGCTTTACGAAGCTGCCTGTCGCACGTGGAGGGACACAACCCGGTGGACCGCGGCGTTGAGGTGTTGCAAGTTGCTTCACCCATTCTATTTAGCCTCGCACGAATTGAAATTACTCATTCGACTCAAGAAAGCGAGCTTCGTTCACGTGAACTTAGTATCTCAGTAGCTGCCCGATCTTTTGCTGGCCGAGTTGAACATCGTACCACGTGGGCGATGCGCATGCAGAATTCCTCTCCCTTGCACTACTTTAGTGTTTGCCGAGTGTGTTGAGTTTACGCAGTGTGATTGGAGTCACCCCTGGTTTGCCGTCACCTGCACATCGTCTGCGCTGCTGCCCCGGACTACGATCGAGCCACCCCGGGCGATGGTGATGCTGTGGCCGGTTCGGCGCGGCGACTTCGGCGGCCTCCTGTATCCAGCTCACAACCCTCGGCGGCGGACAAAAGAGCCGGCGGTCACCGACAGCTACGGCGGCTCTTGCCAGCAGGGCGCGCGTCGGCGCGAGCGACGCTTGCTCCTACCGACTACTGCGTCGTCGTCTCCGGAGTCCTGGCTTGGGATCGTGCCGTCGAGGCTGCAAAGCTGCTGCTGTGACTGGCGGACGCCAGCGGTGCACCCAGGGACAATGTCGGCTCGCATGCTATGGACAGCGTGTGGACATTTCTTCGGCGTGGCCACTGTTACATGTACTACCTTGTCGCGAAGCGCGCGTTGATGTGAGACCGAGTGACATGTTTCGCCGGAATAAGAAGTGATTTAAGGTTGGGGGGATGTGGGGATGCGCGACCCTCGCGCCTCCCCTGATGTTTTTCCCACATAGCGCGTCTCCTGTAATCCCGCTTTGCCGCGTGGCCTGCGTGACGTCAGCGCGGTCGATGTGGTTAAAGCGCAGTCCGAGAGATGGCGCTAGTGTTGCGTTGCTGCGAGGTTACTTGGGCGCCGAAAGGAAGGCGCTTGCTCTCTTGGGTTCGAGACAGCAATCGTGCCGCACGTGCAGCAACGCTCTTCCCCGGCGGGTCGCCGAACAGCGCGGATATTCCGCGCGCGCGGCGACCGATGCATCTGCGAGACCGCCTCGCGTGGCCGCCTTCGAACGCGCCACGATTCGCGTGACTATACACGCGAACGACCAGGCGTTGGGATCCAGCATATTCGCTCGCGAGGACGCGGTGAGTCGGACTTCTAGATTTGTCGCGCGCCCATCGGCATGTTTTGTGGATAGCAACTCGGCTAGCAGGCATTGATGTATGAAAGGTGCAATAAATGCCCTTGTGATTGTTTGCACTACTGTGTTGTCGTTCCTTTGTCCCAAGAGTACGGTGTGAGATATCCCACATCAGACCCCACACCCTACACCCTAATAGATGGCTAGAACAGGCAACTTCACACAGCTGGCCTACTCCACATTTCTCAAACGTGACAAACCAATAAAATCAAATTTTCTTTCTCTTCAAACAGCAGATGACATACCTGAGGACAGTGTGTTCACAAGAAAGTTTATGAAGTATACTTGAAGTTTGGCTTAACAATCATCCAATCAACAGTGGACGAGCAAGGGAAGCCTCAGCATGGCAACTTATCTTCGTCACGGCCCTCACAAATATGTTTGATTCTCGAAACGTTGGCTGCAGGTTGATGCTTCCCTTGCTTACCTCTGTTACTCAACTGAAGTGTCCATATCCTGGTAACCTTTCTGCATTGTCGGAACATGCAAACCTAGATGTTTCTTCAACATGAAACCATAAATTGCATTTTACACGGATCTGTGAGCATTAACTGGGCATACGTATATGTTCATTTAGTGTCCTTGTTTATACACAATATTTTCAGAACACCTTGTAAGCGCTGTCGTCTCCGTAACGTTCGTCGCCTTCCTAAGAGTACTCCACTTGTGCCAAAGCCCTTACTGCTGCGCCTGAACACTAAATGTGCAGCAGAAATATCCAGGACACAAAATATGTGATCTAAAATTTAGCATAATGTTTTTTTTTTCCTCTCCACTTCGTGCCTCTCGCCAATGTGGTATGAAAACAATGTAATATTGCAGCTTGGGCTTACCTTACTGACAGTACATGTTTGCCGAGGACTTCTTATGTTTCTTTTTTTCTTAATCTAGCTGAAATCGTCGAATGCAGACAACATACGTATAGTATGAAACAGGTCAAATAGCACTGTACGCAACACAAGTACGAGTGTAGCTGAGCACAATATCGTTGTCGTTGCTTTAGCGGCACGCCAAACATGATGAGAAAACTTCGCTCGATTTAAGCTTTCAATTCCGTTAAAAAGATTGCTATCTGTGTTTCTGTATGTTGTAAACTCAGTGAATGACAGCATTAGCTACACCTGACCTGTGCGAAAATTGCGGGCATGCACTGCTTCATTCACGATTGACAATAAACAATGTAAGTTTACTTGTTTGACGTGTTTTCTTGCCGGTTGAGGCCTCTCGATCACCTGGCGATATGATAAAGGTATCGGTAGTCATTTTAGAGTATCGTACACACGAACACCGCTCCGAAAGCGGTAGCGAAACGCCCAAAACCAGCGAATGAGCAGCGCAACGAACCCCACCAGCCGCTACCTTAGCGGCCATATTGCTCACTACATAATGACGATGATATTAGTTTTGATTTTGCCAGCGCCACCCTTGGTCGCATACTTTAGTTCACAACGCCACCGCTACTCTTATTTCCGTTGCACTGTGAAAGGTACAGTTTCCCTTCTCTAATTTTGTATAGGTGTTCTGTGGTGTAAGCAACGCCTCCTTAAGGAGGCGTTGGGTGTAAGCCATAGAGTTTCCTACAAAATTACTAGAGGGAACTCTGGCGCTGCCGTCGTTGTCCTACCATGGGAATGATGGGAAGTACATGGATTTGTCTGATCTTCGTGCTTGTGGATTCAAACGCTCTTGTGGCTTTGTATATTACGCTATATAAATATTATTGTCGTATATTTCGGCGCAATCTATATTCCTCGAAGTGCAGAAGACACCGGGACCGCGTACAATTGCTATTAATTGCAACAATTGAGCTTGTCCAGATGGCCAAATCGAAACGCGCCAAGCGTCTCAACGCACTGGCATGCCCGCGATAAATTCAGAACGGCGTTTCATTCGCTTATCGATACGTGCGTCCGTGGCTTAATGGTTTCAATACCAGGCTTTTGTGCTAGAGTCCCTGTGTTCGAATCCTGCCGTCGGGCAATTTTAATGATGTTTCTTTAATTATTTATTCCACAATATACTGTTGAAAATGACGAGTTAACAAAGTCACAATGCCGTTTGAAGCCAAAAGGACGAAGTTTAGGCAAATCCATGTACTTCCCATAATTCCCATGCTGGGACAACCGCTCCTATTGCAGCTCCCGTAGACACTAGCGCCATAGTTCCCTCTAGTAATTCTTGTAGGAAACTCTATGGTGTAAGCCTCTTTCATGGTGCTACGGCGCATGCGCCCTGCCCTAGCGGATTAGTCGCGAAACGTTTTGGAAGGGTCGCGCGCGTGGCCACGCGCCGGAAAGTCCCCCGAAAAAGAAAAAGCGCTCGGACGCGCGCTCGTGCAAACACTCGTGCCGTGTACCGACTTGAAGCGGTTGAAATTCTACTGGTTGCTCGACGTTGATGCGGTGCCGAAAACGTGCCTAGCGTTCGGCTGCAACTCCACTTTAGAAGAGGAAGCGGCCAGGGCATCGTCCGAGTTGTCCGGGCTGCACTGTGAGCACGCGCCTTTCGTTGATGGCTAGCAAATTTAACGAAAAACCCGTGCGTTACACTTGGGCGACACTTAAGTACATCACATTGCTGACGAAGACTTCTTGCAGCGTCAGCCCTCACTTGCTGGTGGTGGCAGCGCGTGCCTGACTGCATGTACTCGTAAGTCGCGGCTACACTGGGTCGGTACGAGACCGACAAGACGTTTACTCCAACGATTGACCGACTATTGTGCGTCACTGAAACGATTTTATCATACCACGTCGACAACGTTGCAACCGACGAGCGCGAGTTGCACTGCGACGGGCCTTCGTGTCGATGGCACCGGCAAAATCAGCATGCCGACCATCGTTCTACCGAACCCCGTGTGATCCGCCGTCAAATAGACAACACAATAGCGACATCGTCTACGCTTGTATATATAATTAATAGTCCTCAAAACGAGTCAAACACGCCTACCAAGTTGACAGGCACAAGCTTCAACCCTCTCAAGCCGTGCCCACGAAGTTTGAGCCAATGTCGATCCTGTTCAGCCAGGGTTACCCTGTTGCCGTCGACTTCGTGCACCCGCTACCGGCGGACCTGAAGTGATATGTAAGCAGTTAGGTCGAATGAAACTGCTTTTATAGTTCATTTTTGGCCTTGGCGATTTGACATCACCTACACTTCACTTCGCACGGCGTGTACACAATAAGCGGTAAGCAGCGACACAGCGCTGTGCCAACATCTGTACGTCACCGTACCTGTAGGCTGTCGGTCGCATTCGTACGTACATGGGTGGGTCTGTACGTGTTGCTTTTCTCACATTTCTCAGTCTCAGAGATGCACTGTTTCCCTCTGCGTCGAGCGCCAAACAAGAGACAGCGTATTCGCTGCACAGCAGCATAAACAAACGCCTCGCTCAGTTATACCAACGCCCTGTGAGCGATGGCATCTGCACCTTCTCGTGAGAGAACTACACGGCCTACAAATGAGCACTTATGCGAGCACACTTTCCGATAATAATGCTCTATGGCACGCTCAAACTGTAAGTATGATGGAGTTAAGGAAAAGCGAGAATCAGAAATAAATTAACAGCCCGTAATATGGTATCTGGAACATACTAGCCGTGTTTAAGTGGTTCGGCCGCGCATATTGAGTCGTCTCACGGTGGACCAACACGTCACATATGCGCAGATATATTGACACTATTTCATATCAGCGATGCACCCTTTCCACAATATTTGACGATAACAACGATCTGCGGCTGTAGATGTCGATGTAAGCAAGTGCACCGCTTTGATAAATCCGACGCAGATGGCTGCGCTCGAAGACTTCTTGAATATGCGAAATGTCTAAATAATGTGTAAAAATATACAAAAAGCGATGTCCAAGTGCAGAATTCAGTGACAAATTCCAAAGCAGCCGTGTCGCCAAACGGAACTCAGCGTGCCTTTATCGGCCTCACTGTTCGCAGAACAGCGCACTGAGGCCTGCTCACTCAGTAGTCGGTGGGTGCGACACGGCTTCCAGGAACGGCATGCTGTCCCGAAAAAGTCAATAATAATGATTCGCGATCCACGAAACGCAAATCGATGCGCACTCAAGGTGGGCGCAGGTACACGAATCAACCGGTGAAAGCCCCGGGACCCTTCCAAAATGTTTTCAGCGGCGTGCGGCAGAGGGCAGCACAGGAAAATGAAAAAGGCGAATTGTAGATGTGGTACTTGTTGATGTTCTTTCCCAAAGCAAGCAAAACTGTGCTGTCCCTCGACAAAATTGGTTTACCCGCGTTCAACCACGGCAATGTTTTTTTTTTATCTTTCCATTGCAGCCTCTGTTCCTGTACATAGCGCACCACGCGGCACATAGCGTCAACGCTGAAGGCCACCTTCAGGCGCCGACGAAGAATATCAAGAAGTTCTCTCACATAAAAAACGAGGATCGGAGACTCTTAGCAGGTGAAGTACCTCTTACGGCAAGAATAGTTGGCGTCAGCCCTGTGACTGCTGGTTTTGATTAGGACTGCTGCAGTTGAGACTCGATTTAACGAACACGGTGGGGTTTAGAATTCATTTTCCTAAATTTAGTACCTCGTGTTACCGAAGACGCTGGGAAGGCTTGGAAGAATATTAGTAATTATTCTAGTGCTAAATAACATTACGAATTTTTCGCCTACGTGGAATTCGTAAGGACTCAGCAATTCCAGTCTAAGGGCACTCTGGGAAGGCAGATCACGTTTCAATTGTGCTGCGATTGAGCAGCTCGCGCCTTACGCTGCAGTAACGCTGGGCTTGCAAAGCTCAGACTACAACGGACGATTTCGTGAACAGAAAACGGTGCACTAATACTGGCACTGTCTGCCCTGTTCGCCGCGTTTAGGCCTGGAGTGCACTTCGTTGCTTCGACGCTGTCAAAGCACTAGGGTGTACAAATACGTCTTGCCGAATCAAAACAACTTTGCTGAATGAAAAAAAAAATCCTATAATTTCTTTAAGGTTTTAGTGTAGTTATTTATTCATTTAGCTGCTGTAGTTTGAGTTGTTTGCTCTAGAGCCTTATTACTATAGTATATCGTAGGGGGTGTCAGATTATACCGTACTTCGAGTAAACAATGAAATATTGTCTTAATCGATTCAGTCTCTGTATTGAATAGTCACTATTTGTAAATTCGAATATTTTGTAATAGCTTTTTAATATTTCAGAATAGCGAAATGTGTTTAACCAAGAATTCAACTGGAGCAAAGTTATCATAAAGTTTATCCCCACGGACAGATTATGCCTGAAATATTTTAAGTTACATAGTTTATCAGACAACGTCAGGCTTCACCGCCTAATCTGTGATCATTCGCAGTCTCCGAACAGCTCTGCGTATATATGCGTACAAACTGAATATTTTTCTAATGCTCCATTTGTGCTTTTAACAAACGAGACTTCCAAATGTACAATGTAACCAATGTGTCACCAATATGTCCCCTACTTCAAATGGAAAACATGCGTAAATGATGTTCTCCTCGAAGGTAATATTCTTCCTTAAAAGGCGGCTCCGATAAGCACAGCCTAAAAGAAAGCTCTTAGCTTGCAGTACTTGTATTCTACTTACACTCGCCTATTCCAATATAGTTTGGTTCGTGGCCACACATATTTTGCTAACAGGCTGGAACACGTGCAATGAAAAGTATTTAGCATAGGCGTACTTATTGTGGAGAGGGGGGGGGGGGGGCAAAAGTGTAGGGGCAAAGTGTATGCCACTTGTCCCCTACATTTAAAAGCGAGCGCTTTCGGCAGCACGCTGCAAAATCCAACAAAACAACAGCTGAGGCCAAATTTTCTTTCTGAATGCATTAGCTACATAAGCATATTGTTAAGCGAAGGACGGGGCGGTAAGACGAGCGACTATTTACAAGTTATATTTACAAGAGCGGTTGCAGCGCTGACCGGTTAGATTCACAACGCGAGCCCAGTTCGTTCTTCCTCCTCTTTTTTTCGAGTGATGGCGCCCACGTACCTCGTTCAAACAATCATACCACAGGCGTGTAGCATAGCGCTGCAACTGTTGTTGAAAATATAACCTGTAAATAGTTGCTCGTCTAACTGACCCGTCTTTCGCGTAACATTGTGGTGGAGGTATAACGTTCCCGTCCTCGCCACGGAGCTCTGAAGCGGCCGCACCGTCTTCTCCTCAGCCATGTCTTCCGATGGAACCACCCCCACGCCACCTACACCTGCGGCGCCAACCACAACGTACGTTACGGTTCCTAGTCGCCTTGATCCTGGGATATTCTCCGCCCAAAATGTCGTTGACGTCAACGACTGGCTCAGCATGTATGAGCATGTTACCCAAAGCCACTACTGGGACCCTACCATCATGCTCGCCAATGTTATCTTTTATCTGGACGGGACGCCCCGTGTCTTGTTTGGCATCCATGAGGTCGAGCTCTCTGGCTGGGACATTTTCAAAGATAGGCTTCGCGACCTATTTGGCAACCTGTCAGGTCGCCAACAGGCTGCACGAAAAAAGCTTGCCCCCCGTGTCCAGTCGTCGACCGACTCATACGTCTCCTACATACAGGAAGCGCTCAGGCTTTGCTGGAAAGTCGATGAGCACATGACCGAGGTTGATAAGGTGGGCCATATCCTAAAAGGCAACGCGGATGACGCCTTCAATATGCTCGTCTATAACGACGTTTCTACCGTCGACGCCATTGTCAAAGAATGGCGCCGCTTCGAGGAAGCCAAAAGCCACCGCGTCGTCCCACAGTTTTCCCGGCTCCCAAACACCCCTGCCAAGTCCTCTCGCTCCGCTCTTACCGCCACACGACCATTTAAAGAGAACGTCACACGTATCGTTCGCCGTGAGATTCAAGCGGCGAGTCTGACCTCCCTTCATCCACGACCCCTTGACGGTATACCGTTGACCAAGCGGCCCCCGCTAGTTTCGTTATTCAAGCAGTTGTGCAGCAAAAAATTGGAAACCTTGGCATTACTACCGCCTGCTCAGTCTCCCGACCTGATTCGGCACCCATTCTCATGTCCACAACCTGTAATGACCAGTATTTCGCTCCCAGACCAGGCAATCCTGCTGAATGGCGAACCCCAGACGACAAACCAATCTACTTCTGCTGCCACCGCGTTGGTCATGTATCCCGCCACTGCCGCACCACCTGGGTACCGCCGTACTGTAGCTCATTCCCTGCTCCTCGCCCATCGCCGACGCTCGCCGTTCTTCACATCGCTTTCTGTACCCTACTTCTGATGCCTCTGACAGCCGCTAATCCGTGCGATCACCGTCGCCTCAACGACGTCGCTCCCCGTTATCCCAACCTCGCCGCTTTTCCTCGCCAAACCGACAGAGGGAAAACTAGGCCATGCAGCTCTTGGAGGTAGTGCTGCATCATGTTCGTCCTGTACAAATCCTCCGTTGACGTTCCTCACCAACACGAACCTAATTGAAGTAGACGTAGATGGTGTTCCGCTGACGGCATCAATTGACAATGGAGCCCAGGTGTCCATAATGAGCGCTAACCTATGTCGTCGCCTCAAAAACGTTCTTACGCCTGTCATCAATCAAGCTGTACGCGTCGCCAATGGCGTTACTGTTGCCGTCAGGTGTATGTGCACTGCTCGCATAGGAATTGCTGGCCGCCTAATTCCAGTCCTGTCCGCGGTGCTGACCAGTTTCCCTCATGACTTATTCTTCGGGCTCGACTTTCTGACGCATTCTGCCCTCATCCACTGTTCCACCGGTACGCTGTGCCTCGAGCTTTCTCTTCTTTCAGACGTTCGCTCCGAACGACAGAACACCCTCTGCACTACAGCGCTTGTTCGCTTACCTCCAAAAGCCCTAACCTTCATCGAATTGACCTCAACGGCAACCGTGCCTGATGGTGACTATGTCGTCGTGCCTATTCGTGATGTCCTCCTGGCGCGTGACATCTCTGTGCCACACTCTGTCGTCACCCTTGCCGCTGGTCGGATGTGTCTCCCCGTTATCAATTTCGGCTTGACGAAGGCAGTGTTACTTCAAGGCATTGCGGTGGCCACGCTCCGGTCAGTGCCAGATGACCACGTCACTACTTTTGTAGCCGACGCATCTCCAGATCCTCCGGATTACCTGCAGATGCCTTAAACCACGACGGCCCATTACGTCCCATGCTCGCTCCAGACTTTCCACCTGACCAAGAAGCCGCCATATATCGCGTTTTGCTTTCCTACCGCGACATATTTGACACTGACACTCGACCAGTTCGTCATACATCCCTTGTTAAGCATCGGATAAACACTGGCGATGCTGTTCCTATTAACCGCCTACTGTATCGCGTGTTCGCGGCAGAGCAGCAAGTTATTCAACAGGAAGTAAACAAGATGCTCGCCAGAGGCATTGTTGAGCCCTCGTCGAGTCCTTGGGCGTCGACGATCGCGCTCGTCGAAAAGAAAGATGGCACGTGGTGTTTCTGCGTTGATTACGGCCACCTAAACTGAATCACTAAAACGGAAGTTTACCCTTTACCACTAATCGACGGCGCTCTTGATTGTCTTCACGGTGCCAAATACTTTTCGTCCATCGACCTTCAATCTGATTATTGGTAGATTTCCGTCGATGAGCATGACCAAGAAAAGAACGCTTTCAACACTGCAGATGGTCTCTACCAATTCAAGGTTATGCCGTTCGGTTTATGCAATGTCCCCGCCACGTTCGAACGGATAATGAACTCTCTGCTTCCAGGTTTCAAATGGTCATCTTGCGTTGTTACTTCGACGACGTCCTTGTGTTTTCTCCGACATTTGAGACGCACCTTGAGCGCGTCGCAGCTATCCTTGACGTCTTCCGCAAGACTGGGCTCCAATTAAACTCATCGAAGTGCTACTTCAGGAGCCGACAGATTACAGCGCTAGGCCATCTCATCGATGCTTCCGCAGTGCAACCCAACCCGGAGAAGGTTCGAGCAGCAACGGCTTTTCCTATAGCTCAATCTGTCAAAGACGTCCATTGTTTTTAGGGCTGTGTTCTTATTTCCGATGGTTCCTGGAAGATTTCGCCACAATCGCTTGACCACTCACTGAACTTCTGAAGAAAGACGTGCCTTTTACATGGGGTTCCCCTCAGGCTGCCGCATTTTCACGCCTTATCAGGATTCTCACCAGTCCACCGGTCTTGGCCCACTCTGACCCGTCCGCACCTACAGAGGTCCGAACCCATGCCATTGGTTATGGGATCGGCGCCGTCTTATCGCAACGCCAGCACGGGCACAACCGCGTTATAGCCTACGCTAGCCGGCTCCTGACAACTGCAGAGCGCAACTATTCGATTGCCGAGCGCGAATGTCTTGCTCTCGTCTGGGCTGTTTCAAATTCCGCCCGTATTTATATGACAAGCCCTTCTCAGAAATCACAAACCCTCATGCACTCTGTTGGCTTTCGTCACTCAAGGATCCACTGGCCGGCTCGGTCGTTGGGCCCTCCGACTACAAGAATATCCCTACACAGTGACTTACAAGTCGAGACGCGAACACCGGGACGCAGATTGCCTCTCTCGCTGCACAGTCGAAGACGCGACCTCTACGTCTGACGCTGACACCGACGCCTGTGTTCTCTCTCTTTTTCCATGTTACATGCCGCAGACGGGCATCCCCGTGACCCGTCCTTGCGTTTCATCATTGACCACCTGGAATCGTCACTTGCCGACAGTTATTCACACTTCAAGATGGCGTACTCTACCGCCACAACGTTCACCCCGACTGCCTTGCATTACTCATTGTGATCCCTGAACACCTTCCCTCAGCTGTTCTCCACGAACTTCATGACCTCCCCACTGACAGTCACTTGTGTGTGTCACGTACCTACGACCGCATCCACCGACGCTTCTTTTGGCCAGTGCTTACTCGCTCCGTTTGTAGATACGTAGCTGCGTGTGAGAAATGCCAGCGATACAAGACACCATCGACACTCCCTTCTGGGTACCTTCAACAAGTCGACATTCCCCCGGAACCATTCTTTGGGTTGGTTTGGACTTACTTGACGCTTTTCCTCTTTCTGCCTCTGGGAACAGGTGAATCGCTGTGGCCACAAATTACGTACGTTATGCGCTACGCCATCACCCGAGCGCTTCCTGCAAGGTGCGGCACAGATGTCGCCGATTTTCTTCTACGCAACGTGACTTTATTACATGGAGCTCCATGACAGCTTCTCACAGACCGTGGCCGGACATTCCTATCAAAAGTTATCGCGGACATCCAGCAGTCCTGTGCCATGAGGCACAAGCTATCCACGTCATACCATTCTCACGGAGCGTCTCAATTGCACTCTCACACACATGCTCGCGAGATATGTCTCTTCAGACAACACTGACTCGGACCTCACTTTACCGTTTGTCACATTTGCTTATATTTCCTCACGCCACGACACCGCCGGTTATTTCCCATTTTTCCTTCTGTTCGGCCGAGAACCAGCACTGCCCCTCGACACAACTCTCCCTGTTCACGCGGCACCGACCAGTGAATATGCACTAGACGCCATCGCCCGCAGTGTCCACGCCAGGGAAATTGCCCGTGACCACCTTCTGAAATCCCAAGAGAGGCCTTTGTACGACCGGCGACACCGACACGTGCACTTCCCGTCTGGTTCTTTGGTGCTTCCATGGTCTCCGTCGCGTCAGGTCTGCCTGTCAGAAAAACTGCTGTCTCGTTACACAAGCCCATACCGAGTGCTTCGTACCATGACTCCCGTCACCTACGAGATCACCCCTGACGCTCCATCTGCTTCCCAGTCCAGTGATATCGTGCAGGTTACACGACCGGAGCAGTATCACACTCCCAGGGATGACATTTAGCGCTCCGGGACATCGATTCTGCCACCGGGGGATTATGCTACACGCGTGTGGCATTTGATTATTTCAACGAGGCGCGTGGGTGCTGTGAGGGTTGGCGTCTGACACCACGTGGCAAAAGGATTTTCATCCGACCATCTTCGTCGAAATGAGGCGTAACTTCTCCTGCGATGGTTGGCGTCCCGCACCTCGTGCAAAGAACTTTCTCTCACCCGACCTTCTTCCACCAGGCTTCGTCGAAATGAAGCGCGACTTCCTAATTCGCCATGACCGTTTCAAGCGTCTACCTGTCTGCTGGAAGCCCCACAGTGTACAGGCCTCTTTTGTGTGTGTGTGTGTGTGTGTGTGTGTGTGCGTGTGTGCGTGCGTGCGTGCGTGCGTGTGCGTGTGTGTGTGTGTCTGTGTGTGTGCGTGTGTGCGCGCAAGTGTAGAAAGGCCATTTCCTCTAATTGAGACCTAGAAGACAACTTCCACGAACCCGCAACGCGCAGAAGATGCGGACAGACGTCTACGATTCCAGGATGCGGGACGACTTCTTCCATTTCACAGGCTCGGTATAACCAGAGGAAGAGGGGCCCTCTTTCTGTGCCGGTCACATGACATCGACGGAAGCGAGATCCCGCCCACGATTGTAGAGAGCCTATTTAAGGGGCTCCGAAATGTACTTTTATTAACTTCATGCTCTTCTCATTTTCTTTCATCTACCTTTGAATAAACCGTGCAAGTTTCGCACTAAAAATTGCCTCACCCTTGCTTGGTCGCCATTGTCTAGCGGATGCCTGCAGCCCGCCGACAACGCCACGCTACCCAATAAGTAACGTCGGTCGAGCTTCGATAGGCAGGCGGCGCTACTTCTCGGCAGCGGTACGATACGCTACCCTGGAGTACGCAACAGTGCCACCACTCGAGAAAAAGAGGAGGAAGAACAAACTGGGTTCGCGCTGTGAATCTAACCAGTCAGCGCTGCAACCGCTGTTGTAAATAACCTGTAAATAGTTGCTAGTCTCCCTCACCCGTCCTTCGCCTAACAATATGCTTTTGTTTATAGCGTATTCCCTGTTTAGGTAGTGGAGATTGTCATTCGTGCCTCGCCGCGAAGATCTGTAGCAGACGGTGAACGGGAGGACCCATAAACACTGGTATTCTGAAGAAAGCTGGCGCTGGGCCAGCTTTCGCCATATCAATTTCAAGTTGCGCTTTTTCCATTTTGCCCTGTTTTTCGGAACAGCCTAATCGCATTGGAAAAGAAGTTAGCTTGCTATATTTAACCTAAACGCGAGGGATTATAAAGTATTATAATCAGGCGTGTCCAACATCAGCGTGCCTTATGGCTTCAAATTGTTCGTTCATCAAATACCGAAACTATTGAATCTATATATATGCCGAGAGGCTGTGCAATTTTACTGTGTAATTACCACTTATTCTATCTATGTTCGTGAAAACGACCTTCAGGAATGTCGACACGAGGGCGAGTTGGAGACCAATCATTTTGGCAGCTGTCCTGTGCGGCCTTCCTGCTTTTTGATGTGTCGCATTTATTACCATATGTTAATAAAAAAATGCCCCACGATTACGCTTCTTGGTAATGCGACCTCTGAGCGCAGCTGCTGCCTTATTTCAAGAACAGGCAACCGCAAACAGAACACGCAATGCCGAATGGAAGCGGTTCTGCGTTTCGGATTAGGCAGCACACACCGCGATTTGCCGCTATCCAGCCGGCGCTATGGCGACGCGCCATCGCGCCATCTTATAGTGGGCCACCGCCGCGGAGAGGTGAGGAGAAGGGGGGTTGGAGATTAGCAAATATTTTGTAATGTTTCTTCTGAGGTGGGATGAGGAAACGGGTGGAGAGCAGGGGTATTTGGTAGAGGTCACACACTCATTCACTCACAGACAGGCCTCAATGTGGGCGCACAAGGTTGGGATGGGAATTAGAAGTAAGGAGACGAAACGCTATAACTGTCTTTCTAGTCACCGCAACGGCACTGCGCCAGGTAAGGGGAGGTATAAGGCAAGAGTGGAGGTGGGAGAAGGGCAGCCAGGCGCACGCACTGCCACGGGCGAAAAATGCCAGTGAGGAATGCGCCCCGCAAACGGGGAAGAGGGAGAGACGGCTGAGAGTCGTACAGCCACGCGACGCGGGGACGGAGAAGTGGAGAACCGTGGATCACGCTCGAGACGGCAAGGAGCGCCCGCCACCGGCACAGCGGCAGTGCTGCGACAGCGGGAGAATGGACGTCGAGGGGCGGAGTGGACGGTAGCAGCGAGAGTCACCGCAACGGCCCTGCGCGGAGGAAGGCGGCAAGAGGATAGGCGAGAACACGTGATCCGGCCTTGAAGAACAAAGGGAGAGCAAGACTCGCGCCGCGCGAGATAGATGGCAACAGAAGCGCACCCAGCAAGAGCAGCGCGCGGATGATGACCTTTGTTACGACGAGGGACGATGGCGCCGCGAAACGGAGAAACGGGGGCCAAAGTGCTGCGCTCTAAAACGACATTGTCGAATATGCAGAGCCATTACAATAACATTATGACACCGCCTTAAACTTTTTATATCGACATACATCACTTCTGGCGTTGTCTGTCCGTTCTATTATTAAGTTGTTTGAACATAAAAGTTACGCTATTACACATTTCTTGGCAAAAGCAAAAGAAGCAGAGATTTCATATTTTGATGAAATGGCGCCCACTTTTTGGGTGATATATATACCGAAATTTGAACTGGGTAGATTAATTATGCACTTTGAAAATATTGCTACGAGGCACTGCAGGGGCGAACGATGATGAGAGGGCTCACGGAGACGACGATCGCCGATAGTTGTGCGCAGGCAGGGCCGGATTGAGAAAAATGGGGCCCTAGGCTAATGCGCATGCAGGCCCCCTTTCCCTATACTGACCCTCCACCCCCCTGTCGCCTGTTACGCTACTGCAAATCTGCAATGTTTCATTTTAATTCCACCAAATTAAAAAGAACGAAGTGCGAATAACGGGATTATTATTATTGTTAATATTATAAGGAAAAGAACAAAACTTGCTTGAAAACGTGCTGTTGTAAACACCAACACATATGTTCACTTTGTGATTAATCTGCATTCTGTTTTCAGCAAAAACTAGGCTTTAAGGAAACGTTTAGTGCACTCAAGAAGAACAAGACCGTAGAAAAGACAACACAGCTCAGATGTCGATCCTTCTGAAGCTAGGCTTTGTTTGCATCACTAAGTTCAATCCCGTGAGAAGACGCATGGTTGTATCCAAAACATCCTTTATTAAAATTCAAGCATCCGACTGCAGTAATCGCTATACACGTTACTCTATAAATATGCAATAGATATATACAATACTAAAGCAATACAAACGCCATAAAAATGCACTAGAATACAGTCTAAAATGACCAACTGTAATTACAAAACAATATTTAAACATATTTTCGTTAAAGGTAAGACAAGCAAGGACGACACCACATAAACGTGGCACTATCAATAACAACAAAAATACAGCTGTTTATAAGCACGCTAAATATCACAAGAAGAACAAACAAGAGACGAAGAACGAAGATTTGCATATCTTGAATTACACTGCTCAGCGTTTCGTTGGCAACGTGGACGCTAGGAGGCGACACAACCAACTCATTGGAACTATTCATGTATAGTGCAAACACTTCTCTTTTATAATGGCATCTTTCGCGCCTTCACTTTGACGAAATCAGACATATTCTGTTCGAATGATAGATCGCGGAGGTGGTCACTTTCAATGGACAGGATAGCAAGCGAGTTCACCTTGTCATCAAGGAGGCTCGAACGAAGTCGATTTTTTATCAGCGACAACTTAGAAAACGATCGTTCGGTCTGACAGTTTGCCACGGGTATGCTTAAGTACATTCGCAAAGCACTAGAAATGTTCGGAAACACATCAATAGGCTTTCTTTCGTGCAGCAACTTCATTTTCTTGGGGACTCGTGTCCTGGCACACAGAGTTGTGCAGAAAGTTCGCAAACTGAACGATTTCCGTGGAAAATGCTGGCTCCAAATCATTTTTGTAGGTTTTCACCCACTTCTCAGCCTGCTGTGCCAGAGAGACCTCGCTCCCAACTTCTGTCAGTAATTTTAAGAATCCGCACCTTTCGCAGAGTTCAGTGTAGGCAGCCTTTCTCGTTCGCAAAGCAGAACCTAGACTGTCAAGTACAACATTCTAGGTCTTTACAATAAACTTTTTTTTTTCTACCTTGCAGCGCACTATCGCTTTTTCCGTCCGGGTGCTTACTCAAAACGATGCGTTTGCTCTCATCCTGATAACGTTGATTCGTACGTAGCGTGCATGCTCTCTCTTCCAAGGTATCAAAGACAGGCCGCAAAGAATTAACAAAGCTTTCTAGAGAGCTCAGCAGGTCTACATCAGTTGAAATGTCTAGGCCTGGTTTCTGAAGTGCTACGCTCGTTTTGGCAAAGCGCTCCAAGATTTCACTCCAGAAAATCGCGATGAATTCAGTCTCTAGTTTTGTCATTTTCTTGAAGAGAGAGTCCGCTTTGTTCCTGGTGTCACCGTTTTCTTCCTCGTTCTTTGATATAGCTTCAAGGCAACACAAGAATGCATTGACATTTTTCAGTCTGGCCTTACATGATTCAGCGTGTCTTGACCACCTGGTCTCAGAGTGACGTTTCATAACAAGCTGCTCGCCAGTTCCGCCCGTGCTGTCCGAAAGATACCTCCATCGCTTAGGTGAGGCAGCAAAGAACACATGCAGTCTCTGAATTACAGTGAAATATTCGACTACCTCAAAGCAACTGTCAACGCTACACGCGACAACTAAGTTCAGTGAATGAACAGCACACGGGACGTAGACTGCCAATTCGTTCAGGTGTGTGATTTGAGTTTACAGTCCTTTGTATTTTCCTGACATATTACTCGCATTATCATAAGCTTGGCCCCCACAATAATCAATTCTGATGACATTGGTCGTCAAAGGGACATCACGGTATCGAAAAGATACAAGCCGGTATGCGATTCAATTGGAACGAATCTAAGAAACCATTCGTACACTTTCTCGTTAAATAGCATCGTAAAACAACTGACAGCTGATCAGCGTGAGTAAGGTCTGGAGTCGAATCAACAATTAAAGAGAAATATTTTGCGCGTTTCACTTCGTCAACGAGACGTTCCTTGGCAGCCTTTGCCATCTGCTCGATAAATTCATTACAAATGGTTTTTGACAGCTACGATGCGTGACCTTTCCCTTTCTTCCCGTAGCGTTTGATGTGCTTCTCTAGAAAGGGATCAAACTTGGCCAATGGCCTCAAGCACTCGCATATCATTGCCATTTCTCGGTGAACCAAAAATCCCCTCACTGCCCCTAAACGCTAGGCTGTGCTATGCTAGAAGCTTAAAGGGAAGCTGAAACACTTTTCAAAAAAAATGAGTTCTCTGCGGCATTCTACAGTTTTGAGTCCCCTGAACACGAATATCTCGTTCAAAAAGGGCGGAAACAAGCGCAAGCGGCTGTTTTTTCATGATAACGCGCACCAGCGCCTCAGGGTATCGCGCGAACGCCGCTGTTGCCCGTGATTGATCGGAGCCGCTGTGACGTCAGTGGCGGCAGTAGCCGGTCGGCGCCGCCGTTTGAGAGCGTAGCACGCTGTTCTGTTCTGGCTGCATAGCTGAGTTGTAAGCATTATGGAACGTTCTCGCTGTCTCGGACAGCTTGTATTTTCGCCGTACATGTTCGAACCGACAGCCGATACGGAAAACGATGGCGGCAATGGCGGCAACGACGATGTTGAGTGTGCCAAAAGCGAGAGCGATGTGTACACCTTCTCGCGCGCTGGAAATTTTAGCTGTTACGTATGCTTTTTTTTTTTTTCATGTAGCTGCACGTTCCAATGACGGGAGAAAAAATGCGCTAAAGTGTCACTGGGAACTTGCTGCTGGAAGAATGCCGAAGCACTAACTTCTCATTAGATTGTAAACACGGGTACAATTCCGCGATGTCAAGTACCTTGCCGCTGCTTGTCTGAAGTCCCGGGGTTTTCTGAGCGTTGATACACGATCGCGAACATAAGTGCCGCGTTTCAAAGCGCGCACATGCAGTGCTGCGAGGTACAGTCATGGAAGTTGCTTATCATACACATCCAGATCGAGATGGTCAGGGGGATTATATGTGCAATATTCAGAATATGGTTCGACGACTTTGCGATTGTGGCTCGATCAAGAATCGGTATGCGCGCTCCATGCTAGTGTTGACATAAAGATATTAGGCAGTTTTAGCACCGCCGTGTGGTAAACATAACTGCAACCGTACGTCGAATGTCACTAGGCAAGCCTATACTCCAATTTATACCTCAGGTGCAACGCTGTGGAAGCTACGCACGAAGTCCGGTTACCAAAATTTATTACTGCGCGCGTTTCCCTCTATGGTTCGCAGCGTGCCAGCGGCATTTTCTCGCGCGAGCATGCACGTGAAGCTGCCGCGACGGGCTGCAATTAAAGAATGCCGAAAAGAAAATTGATTTAAAAGAACGTGTTAGCAGCCGTATAAGTACACGGATTGCTTCTATGGGTAAATTCTTTTTTTTTTCATTCAGAACTGAGCTTATATATGAAACGTTTTCTCAAAAATCGGGTCAAGAAACACCGAACTTTTTCTAAGTGCGAACGCAGCCACTGCAAGAAGTATCTCAAGCCTCCACAGCGTTGCATCTGATGTATGAAACGGAGTATAGCAACGCTAGCAACAACGCGTTTCCGCATTTGTCGTAAGGCTATCCGGCTATCGCGGAAATGGTCCGAGCACAGCACAGTTGATTTCGTCGGCACGAACTTATCTCTCCTCACCGCACTGCGCTGCAAGCTTCTTGTGCTTCGGGAACCTGTGAAACACCACATCGTCTCGCCCGCGTGTGTTCGCGCAGCCGATTGCTGCACAGAACGAGGGCATATTGGGCGCCCTTGGCTGTAGGCACTCACGCAGCACAGAAGGAAAGAACAGTTTACGAAAATCGCAAAACAAACGTGAGCGGCGGCGGCGGCAAATCTCTCGTAGCGTCGTTCAGTAAAGCGCAGGACGGAAAAAGGCATGCCAGCGCATGCCAGCACGCCGGTCCGGCAGCTCGGTCCCCGCCAGTGACGTCACTCTCGCCGGTTCTCTCCTCTGGCAACAACCTCACCCGGCGCTCCGGGAAGCCATGGGGGCGTGTCCGCGGGGGTGATTTAGAAAGCAATTTCCGCCCCTTATATTAACAAAACGAAGAAAAAAATTTCGGAACCGTAAATTATTAGGTCTGTTCTTCCCAATCCCAGCAATTCATGGAAATTGAAAACCGCTTCAGCTTCCCTTTAACTACAACGACTACACGCTTCAACACCACTGTCCAGTGAGCGGTCTCACTGACACGATGCTTAACCAGCTCCTTGCCAATTGTGCTGCTCAAGTTAGAGCGGGCGAGCCATGCTGCCACGTAGTTCCGGTGCTCGACGCTATTTTCATGTGCGCAAACTTTTTCTTCTGCACTTATCCAATCAGAAAAGCCGTGCGTGGTGAAAGTACTGGGGTTGCTTGAAATCGAAAACAGTTTGCACATGAAACAGTAAACGGAACCTTTGGACTCCGAGTACATTAACTAGTGTCGCTTGTACGCCTCCCCATATACAGCCTTTCGTTCGAAAAGATGAGGTGACATATAGCGTTTCGGAGTTTTGTATTGCCTTTCGGAAGGCGGAAAAATTTGTGCCCCATTTTGAAAATACAATGGCCCTTTCTCAAGGCATAGACTTTGAAAGTTGTCAGTAATAACGTCCGGCCACTTGGCAGGGTCACTTCGGAGAATCTCGCAACGTACCTCTTGCTGCGGGGGTGTCTGTACTTCTCTGTTGCCGCAACGAAAAGCCGTCTCATTCGTACTCTCGAGGCACACTTTGTGGGTGGGAACATGGTTATTTGAAGCCAAACTAACAGGAAACAAGTGAGTCGGTTCTTGGAGTGTCGTTTCCTGGCGCTCGTCAGTAGAAGGAGGCTCATAGGGAGGTTTGGCACCTGTTGATCAGCCGTAGTAGAAATCGGGCGTGGCGGACCGGACACCTGGAACTCGTTGGCAGGGGCCCGGCCGAGTATCATAGACGTTGCGGACTCGGTAACAGGACAGGGCTCGGTTAGCGTCGGTTGCTCAGAAATATGGACGATCGAGGCTGGCACCGTTTTCACAAGATCCAGACAACCAAGATGAGTCGAACCTTGCTTCTTGCCAGGAAACCGTGGTGATGGAGTTGGCAAGTCCTCCACAGAAGCACAGTCAGTATTATTGGGAGTTTTACACGCACTCCAGGTAGAGCGATCAGACTGCTCCGTGGAAGCTGCATTAAGTAGGTATTTTGTCATATTTGGCAGCTTCTTTTCACGCTCTTCTCTTTCTAACTGCGCCTTTCGTTTAGACGCACAACTTTAATGCTTCCGACCGAGTATTTTCGCATGAATGGATACTAATTGTTCACCGGGCACTTCGTCAGTCCGACGCAACCGCAGGTGTCCAACGGTGGCCGTCCCGTTGATTGCCACACGCTGCCTGGATGGTCCGTGGCTGGCCGAGAATGGTGCGTCCCCCGGGAGCTCCTCAGCGTGCGGGCTTATGCAAGTTTAACCGGCGGCTCGAGGCTGAATCGCAGCTCGCAATCAACTTCCTTTTATAGACGCGTGCCGCGTCTTTTTTTACTAGTGCCAAAGCAGGCGTTCACATACGCATAGAGTTCCTTGTACAAAGTTCCTCCTCCTCCGTACAAACTCACTCCTTCTCCCGTTCCGGTCTCGTCATCCTATTGGCAAAGAACAATCGTCCGTTCTGGGAGGTTCTCGATTTTTCTTTCGCCCCGTCGGCGCCGAGCGCGAGAACGAAGGGGAGAGGGCGACTCCTAGCGCGGGCGAAGTTACGCGCCCTCCATCGCCTCTGAGTCATCATTTTCTTCTTCTTTCTGGAAAGTTCGGCGGCCAGTCTGACGTACTTTTTCCGTCGAGCGCGCACGAGGATGCGCAGCCACTAGACAGGAATGGGCCCTGGAGACAGGCCTTTGTGTCCAGCTCTCCAACTTCCCCCTTCACTCTTCCACAACCCTAACCCGAACAGTAAACATTCCATGGCCCACGGCACGTGGACAAAAGCACGTGTGACGTCTTCTTTCCTTTCCTGCCTAGACTCTGCCATCAGACTCATCATCATCTGCTATCGGAATCATCCTCCCCCGCCCAAATTACCATCACGGTAAAGAAAAGTCGAATGGGAGGCACCGCTGGGTACTGCAGCACGTCCTTTCTATCGGAAGGATAGCGGCGGCACTATTTGAGAGGTGGAGGGTGGCGTGGTGGTGACGAGGGACAAGGTAGAGTTAGCTCCTCATCGCACATTACATGTTTTAGGTGTTTCCCCCTTGACCCTCCTCTCCAGACAGCACTGGACAGACGGACTGACAGGCAACCACGAAAACTCTTCCAAGCAAACGCACCTAGCTTCGTAAGAAAGAGGGCCCCGCCGGGATTGCGGGGGATTCCTGTTTTTGCAGCTCGACACGCTCTCCCCAAATGATCCAGCGCTGTGCGCAGGGGCTCCACCTTGTATGAAAGTCTACTGCTCGTTGCATATATCTTGTAACTATATTGTCAAGCACCTTTTCTCCCCGTAACATTTTGGTGGAGTATGCGTGTTTTTCAAGTTTCAAGACGGATCTACGCAGCGGACGCTCATTGGCGGCGTCTGTATACAATATGATTTCCTCGCCAAGGAATATATAGGTGCGGTTCTCCTACAGATGAGAGGGCGTAATGGGGGTGGGTACGGCAACGAGCGAAGGTGTGCTAGCGGGGGTGTCGATTGAGAATGAAGCAGTGCTGTGCACAAGGCCAGTCACACGGCCGTCTGTCAATCACAAGTCAACGGCCGTGTCTCAGCCGGCGTGGCAACGGCGTCCACAGAAGCCCTCTATTACCTGTTTTGCTGGTGATCATGGGCTATCATGTCTCTGAAAGATATAATAGGAGTGGCAGAAACCCGTGCTCGTGAAAAAAGAATTTAAAAGAAAATTTTGAAATTGAATAAATAAATGGATAAATAAAAGAAAACGAAAAAAAAAGTGCACAGCACTCCTTTATTACCAATCCGACGCCCTCGCCGCTAACACACCTTCGCTCGCTGCCGCACCCAGCCGTCTTATGCGCTCTCCCCCATAGAAGAAACGCACCTATATATACTGTGGCAAGGCAAGCATGTCACCTTGAAGAAAAGCCCACACGTCCAAACGTGGCTCCTGCTTTCACGTTGTTCTCATTTTTCTTATCGTGTAAAGTACAAGGTCGATAACACCGTCGCCGCGCGCCGTTGCTGCATGTGCCAGTGAAAATGTGCGAGGCTGAGCCGACGATCGCGGCTCAATCTCGCGTGCGCAAGGGCGGAATGCGGGGAGGAAGCGCGCCATCTTCCGTCGCGTGCAAAGAACCGGAGGGACGGGAGGTAGGGGGTGCGTTGTACTTCGGCAGCAACTGCGTATGGGGCAGCCACGCACGTTCGCGCGGCATTAATTTGTCCTGGAAGGGATCAGCTTTGGGGGCACAGTCTAAGTGGACCGATGGCTCCTAGCTTCGCCTGCGCTGTGGTCTCACCGCTCAGGTTGCGTTGAAGAGATAGAAGCACGAAGGTCACTTCGCTCGCTGCTGCTGCCGCACTTCCTCACACTAGCGTTTTGACAGCGACTGCAAGGTCGATCCAAATAGGTCGCGGAGCTTTGGACGAAAAGCGATTCAAAACAAATTGTCACCGACATCAGCAAAGGTGGTTATGGGAGCAGCGTTTTAAGTGCGACAATGTTTGGAGGGAACAAACATTGGGGAAGAAAAGAACGTTTTCTTTAAATTAAAGCAAGGCAGTTAAACTTATTCAACGAAAATAATATTCCTAATCAACTTTATATATCCTCGACGAGTAAAGAAAAGACAACTATATTTTATTTTATCATTAAAAATAAATACGTTTTTTTTTTCTGCGCCCATCGTTGATGCCGCTATCGCTTGCAAAGCAATGTAGCTCTCGAAGTGTGAGATGGCGCGCTCATAAAGTTCACCTCTTACAATACGCTCCCTTCCCACGTTGTGCTGTTCTGCTTGTTGACATTTCTCTGAATTTGGTGAAGCCGGTAGCTCCATCCCTTCTCTACCTGTTCAATCAAAAATACCGAGTTACGACTGCCAGATAATTGCTTACTTTGGTTGTTTTCTTGCGACTGCGCTGTCCAACGCGCTTGGCATCCGACGATAGAACCATCACTCTACACCTAAAGCTTTCGTCAGCCTCCGAAGAAAGTGTGCTGTGTTCAGGGTGCGATTTCGACATCAGTACGACTGACCTTTTCTTTCATCCCTTTTCGCGATGAAACTCGAAATGCCCATCAAGTCGAACGGCGGGGCATTTGAATATACAGCTCCAATGGCAGGCCACCAGAACAAATATCGCACCTTTGAGAACAAAATGACGTCACTTCTGCTTCTAATGGATATGGCATCACATTGATTTTTTCTTCCGCCGGAGGTGTTCCCTCCTCACACAGCTAGCGCTAAGCCCCATGAACGACCGATGAATTGTCATGGTTTGAACGTACGGGCTTCTCCTTCGTTACCAGGTGTATTTACCTTGGCGAGTGTCCGTGGTCACAGGTTTTCCGGTGGCTGTGGTGGCGCCCTACTCGAGCAGTCGATTCCATGAGTTGACCTCGATTCCATGCTATACCACGGGGCAAAGACCCCCACGGCGAGGGAAGGCGGGGTCAATTGCACTTCCGCGAAGCGGCGACAACGCAGTGACGGACGGTCGTTGCCGGTGCGAACAAGTTTTGTGTATTTTTTGGGACATATTATTGTGCGTAAAAAAAACTATCAATCATTCAAGCAACCAAACTAAGTAGTTGCTTGCTCTTACTCGAGCTGTGAACACACGCAGCCATGGTGGACACTTTGGACGAGAGCGTGGGCACCGTGGTCGAAGCCCTGCACGCCAAGGGCATGCTGGCCAACGCCATCCTCGTGTACACGACCGACAATGGCGCGCGCCACCAGGGATACATGAGCAACCGGGGCTCCAACTGGCCCCTGCGCGGCTCCAAGTTCACCACGTGGGAAGGAGGCGTCCGCGTGCCGGCGTTCGTGTGGTCCCCGCTGCTTCGTCGCACACGGCGCGTCTCCTGGGAGCTGATGCACGCCGTAGACTGGGCGCCCACTCTGTACCACGCCGCCGGTGAGTTCATCGAATAAGCAGGCCGGGTGCTTTGGATAAGGTCAGTTTTAGCATCGGTTCATTCATTCATTCATTCATTCATTCATTCATTCATTCATTCATTCATTCATTCATTCATTCATTCATTCATTCATTCATTCATTCATTCATGTTTATTCGGGCAACATTTCAAATATTTATAACACCCATATATAACTAACTAAAACTCAAGTGAACAGCGGTTGACATCTAAGAAAGACGATGTCTTCAATTGCCTGTCTATCAATTCGGGCTGAATGGGAGGGTCTTTGGTCGAGGTCTATCACTGCTGGATCGCGTTAACTTCGCCTACGCCACCTTACCCTGCTTTAGTACAATTTTACTCCTGTTTCGCTTTACTTTTCTTGACTTCACTTTCATTCATTTTAGACCGCGCTTCTAGCAGAATCAAGCTACATTTTTGTCGAAGGACGCCATACTCCAGGTTCCTGTTTTAGGTGCGCGCAGTTTGAAGGAGCACATCTGGTTGTAATTCTGCTTTGTCTCGCAAATTAAGAATTATTACTTCTCTGTACATACCTCTGCGCTAACTAAGTGCATCCTTGCTGTTGCAATTTTCCTTTGATGCATTTTTTTAGTCCTACGTGCACTAGAAGGCGCACAATTGTCTAATTTACGAGACAAACGTGGTTAGATACCGAGAACCCGCGAACACTAAATCGATCTGAACTCACCAAAGACCTCGTCTTTAAAAAAAAAAAATTCAGTGCCATTCCTACCTGTGAAGGTGGATGACCAGCGAAGCTGTGTCTGTGGGCCCCTTAATGGCGAACTGCCCATTGCCGTGCACCAAACTCCGTATGCACATAAAGGAAGGTGAGGCGCGGCTAATCGCTCCTCTACGATGTTGAGCTTCGCGAGATGATGAGGCACCGGGGGGTATACATACCCATCAGTGGCGTAGCCGGAAATTTCGTTCATCTAGGGGGCGGGGGCTCACATTGCAACTGGGGTGCTCGTATCTAAATACATCTGAAAGGAGAATTAGTTTTTCTCGGCAACCAATGCACCAAATTTGATCGATCATCGCTTCAACGTTCATGTACCTGCGCAGCGCACAGTTACCCACTCATCCTCGTTCTCGCCGAGAACATGTCTCGAGTGGAACCACCTGCCTGCGTCACTAGTCGCTGTCACAGATGCAGACCGCTTTCGCAGAGCACTATCAAACGAATTATAAGCCTACTTCAATACTGCGTCACTACCGCGCTGTCACATATTGCTATCGTTTTCTTTCATTGCTATTTTTCGTGTTTTGGTTTTTCTATTCTTGTTACTTGATTTTTAAGTGTTTATTTTTGCTTCATTACTTTTGTGCTCATTTACCTGTTGCTGTATTTTCTTTGCGGTATAGCTGTTCTTCACTTCTCCTTGTAATTATTTTATATGTACTGATATACTAAACGCCCTCCCCTCTATAACGCTTCGTGTAAGCCCTGAGGGTAATAATAAATAAATAAATAAATAAAAATCCAGAATTATTTCCGGCACCAGGGGTTATTTTGGTCGGCGGTGCATGACATCACGAAGACATTTCGGGGAAGGGGGGGGAGGCGCTGAAGACCCATAAGCCCCCCACCCCACCCCTGGCTACCCCCCTGATCATGTACACAGCACAGAGAAAACCTTTTCCAAGAGTTGCCTTCTGGCAGACATGAGTGGGCCATAAGCAGCAGTAACTTTATAAGAGGGCATTGTGTAATACCACTTATGAAAGAATGAAGAGAGTGAAGAGGCTTTTAATACAGTACCTCCTGCTACTCTAAGAGGAACAATGAGCAAAAAAATGTGTGGTAGAGCACGTGAACTAAACCGTAACTTTTTGAAAGACACATATTTCTGGTGAGAGATGGAAGTACATTTCGCCCCCACGCGCGCGCGCGCGTACACGCACACACACACACACACACACACACACACACACACACACACACACACACACACACACACACACACACACACACACACGCACGCACGCACGCACGCACACACACACACACACACACGCACACACACGCACGCACACACGCACGCACACAACAGGATGACACTAGAGAGGGATGAGGGCTAACTTCCAACTAAAATTTATTGCGAAAATGAGACAATTAGTACAGTTTACCAGAAAAGAAAGACAGCTAGTAGGACAGGTAAAAATTGGTGCTTGATGCAACCAAACACAAATAAAAATGTTACGGAAGGAAAACACAGATAAAAAATCCAAGAGCAGGAAAAAAACAAATCCCTACAATCGGCAGTCATGCATGCCAGCACCCATAGGCGCTGACCACAGGGGGCTCCGGAGCCCGAGCCCCCTACGAAAAACTCCGAAGAGGGGGGGGGGGCTGAGCCCCCCCCCCCTTCCCCCCTAAGACGCACACAGCTAAGTGCCACTGCCAGAGCTTTGTCACCCACATCATTTGAGGTTTCTTTTGTCTTTCCTCGAACTTCTCATTTGAAATTTTACTAGGGCTAATAGCTCACTGCATCATGGTTGGCGCGGAAATACACGGCCTTTAATTCTTACTCTCGCTTTATTTCTCGACTACCTGCCAATAGGACGACGACACGCGCATTAGAAGCCCCCCCCCCCCCCCCCGCGCCCCCTCACCCCTAGCGGCGCCTGCCTCATCTGTATTTTCTCACTTTTTTATTTATTTATTTACATATACTGCCATCTTGCATAGCAAATTATTGCAGGAGTGAGTGCATACATATGTCAATCAATTGAAGAATACATTTGAGTGGCAAAAAGAAAACAAACAATAGAAAAAACAATATCAGGAATAGCTAGTTGATTAATGAACATTATTAGGTAATAGGTTGGCAAATACATTACTTGGTAACTCGCGCAAGGACCCCTCAAGGCCATTCCAAATCACAATTGTATGCGGAAATAAGGAAAACCTAAAACAATCAATCGTTGCATTCAAAGGAACAATGTTAAGATGATGACTTCTTCTGGTGGGCCGAGAAGAAGGGTTAGTGAAAACAATAGGTGCATTGACATAAGTTTTCCTATGAGCAATGTTATGTAGCAGTACAACAGGGTCTCAAGTACGTCTATGGGCCAGAGGCTTTAGTAGCAACTCACAAGCATGTGATGTCGGTGAAAAATGGTGGTCATAACGATTATACATAAACCTTATGGCCTTTTTCTGAATAGACTCAAGCATGTCTATGTCTTTGGAATGATGTGGCGACGACACTACCGACGCGTATTCAAGTAGAGGCCTTATTAGTGATCTGTATGCCGTTAATTTACATTCTTTAGTTGCATCTCGTAAGTTTCTCTTAAGAAAACCCAATTTTCTCAACGTCTTGTTGGTTATACAATTAATGTGAGCATGCCATTTTAGATCAGGGGAGAAAGTAACACCGAGGTATTTGAACGTGTGGACGCTTGCAAGCTTGTGCGCTTCATTAAAATATGTAAATTGTAATGGTTGTTTTTTATTCGAAAAAGTCATTGATACGGTTTTCTTAACATTAAGTGACATTTGCCATGTTCTGCTCCATTCGCGAAAACGGGTGAAGACTTCATTCAGCTCCAACTGATCATGATTACTACTTATAGTAGAATAAAGGACGCACTCATCACCATATAGTCTTATTTTGACAGAAGTGCCCTCGGTTACTTCAACGACATCATTTACTTAGACTACAAACAGCAAAGGACCCATGACAGACCCCTGTGGTACACCGGATGTAACATTGACTCGAGATGAGTGAACATGGTTAAATGGAACAAACTGGGTTCTTGTACTTAGGTAGTCAGTCCTGTATCCAACCTAGTAATTTATAATCATGAATTATTGCCCTGAGTTTAATAAGAAGCTTTTTATGGCACACTGTGTCAAAAGCTTTACTGTAATCAATAAAAATGGCATCAAGTTGTCCTCTAAGGTTAAGTGTGGATGCAATATCATGGGAGAATTCTAGAAGTTGTGTTACCGTGGAGAATCCGGAACGGAAGCCATGTTGAGCATGCGAAAGAACATTATGTTCAGATAAGTACTCAATGATATATTTATGAATAATGTGTTCCAATAGTTTACAAGATGTTGATATTAAAGAAATAGGTCTGTAGTTAGATATTTCCTGCTTATTACCGTCTATGTGAATGGGAACAACCTTAGCACATTTCCAGAGTATTGGAACAGTGGATGATTCTACAAATTTCGAAAAAATTAGGGATAAGTACCGAGAGCTCCATTCAGAATATCGCTGTAAAAACATATCTGGTATATTATCTGGCCCAGTACTTTTCATAGTATCGATCTTGAGTATAACATTATGTACACCAGCTGAAGTGATTGCCATACTAGGCAAAGGTGATGACGAAAGAGCAGTGCAAAACGTGGGGGTGCGTCCATCCTCACAGGTGAACACTGATTTAAAGTAATTATTAAAGGCTTCAGTAATGCTAAGATTATCTGAGCATGGTTGATTAGCAATTATGAATGAAGGAAAGCTCTGACTTGGTGGACTGATGGTTCGCCAGAACTTTGATGGTTTGTTTTTAATGAAGTATGACAAGGTGCTATTAAAATAGAAACTTTTCGCATTTGACATAGCAGATTATAAGTTGTTTTTAAGTGTGGTCAATACTGAAGCTTTCATTGGATTGTTTGCATAGGTTTGTTTGCGCAGACGCCTGATTCGACGAATTAGGTGTATAATTTCACGTGTGTACAAAGGGTGCTTGGGATTGCGCTTTATACACTTGGTTGGAATGTAATCAGTTATACATTGATTGGCAATTGAGCAAAAACGCTTCACTAACACGTTAACAGAGGAATGGTTCACGCAACTCGAAAACTCATCAAAAGAACATGCGAGTAACTCAGTTATGGAGTTGTCATCAGCACGTTCAAAGTTCGATACTGTCTGATGTGAAGGGCGCTTAGGCATAGTTGCTAAATTCAAATAAACAATGACCCCCTTAGGGTCCGAGAGGCGTTCAACGATAGTACTATCGTAACCATTTTGTCTAAGTTGCTCACTTATGAAAACAAGATCCAAATTGAGCTTTCTCGGGTTGCGGAATTCACAATTTGCGTCAGATCGAAAGAAAGAAACATGTTAATGAAGTAGTCACAAATGGCTTTGTGACGGCCACTAGCAGATAGCGTTGGCCAATCTATGCCAGGGGTGTTGAAATCACCAGCAAGTAACATTTTACAACAGTTAAGTTTATGTTTTGTTATATAAGCGGTAAGATCGGAAAAAACACTGAGATCCGTGTCAGGGGGTCGATAAACAGCTCCTACAGCCAAAGTGAATCCACAAAGCCTTATTTTGCACCATACTGATTTGCAGTTAGGAACGTCAGGCAATGCTGTATACTCAATGTCTTGGTTTACAAAGAGTGCCACACCGCCACAGCGCCGGCCACTTCTATCTTTCCTGAGGACGCTGTAAACTGGTGGTAAAATTTCAGAATCTAAGATGTGTTCACCAAGCCACGCTT